>NW_008709380.1:2220940-2344676 GCF_000327385.1 Lottia gigantea
TTTTCTCTTAAACAGTTTTCATAGTTTCTTTCATGTCTTAAATTCAGACAAATCTATGTTTGTTTTTCTACAATTAGGATTTTAAAATCTGTCTGTTTTTTAATGTTTAAATATTTGTTTAGCCCTAAGATACGAAAGGCTATTTGTAATGGAGTATTAGCTTTGAAAGTTGTCTTACATCTCTTGTTCTAAATTGGATTCAATACTGCCGTAATTTATTTGAAATTTTTAAGTTTCTTTATGTTGCTGTACCAGTGCCTGTAAACAATTTTTGGAAAACCATTTACGTTTGCAGTAAAGACATTTTTCACTATTTCGATAAATCATTTTGAAAGGCGTAGTGCCTGTAGTGTTTACTTTGAATGATGAAGTGAGTTTTCAAGGAGGAAACATGCATCAGTTAAAATTGTGAATGGAAACTAAAAAAAAAAGGGAATGTTAACATGAAGAACTTGTAAAGTTATTTTTTTTCGCAATAGTAAGATGTAAACAGCATGTCCTTGATAGTAGAATAATCTCTCGTTAAAATCTTTGATACAAATTTTATACATTTTATAGGTAATTACAACATCCATTGCGTGACGTGAATTGACAGTAAATGTTGTAAATTTTATAAAAGTAGTGTTAAAACAGTAAAAAAGTGAAGTAAGCTGGGAATGTTTTTGACTTATATTTCTCCGATGATATTGATTTGTCCCAACTCTCCTTCTTTAAATTAGATGGTTGGTTCCATGTACACTCTAACTGAAAGACATTTGTATGGAGGCTAACCATTATTGGCCATACTGCAATCGACATCAATTGTATGGATCCGTTTACGTGATCATCTACTGTGGTGTTAATAGACATTTTTTATGCAATAAGGTGATTGGGGTTATTTTCTTCCGTGATATTATTCATGTCGTGTCCATGTTTGAATGTTTATCGGGATAAAATCTTAGAGTATATGACAGTAATATGGACAGCGAGTAACTTCGTGTTATGACTGTCTCTCGAGACTAAAGTTAGTTTTAATAATATTACATGCTTGAAGATGTTATCATTGTGGTTAGTTCAGCTTTTAGAAGTTTGATTAATATTATTACTCGTGGAAAATTCAACGAGTCTACTTGATACAGTAGAGTGACTGTTCGATGCGTTAATAAAGTGGCTTTGTTAGGATGACGACTACAGGGTTGTCATTAGAAATTGGACATTGGATCTATCTATAAAAGGAATATGAAATCTGGGACTTCATTAGTGAATTAATTTGGAGATTTGTTCAGTGAAGAGGTACATGTAAGAGTAGAATTATATTTTTGTCTCCAAGATTTCAGAGAATCTGGTTGTCCTTTCATAATTTAGAAATTGTCAGTAAGAGTTGATATCTATTTTGTCATGATAGTTTGGTATTGATGGTGATGATACAATATTTGTTGCTCATTTTAAAGTCTTTGGTTTGGTATGATAGTTGCATGGCAGGAACAGTTCACTCCTTGCAAGACAATATGTCTTTTGTCAGTAGGATAAAATAGCTTATTTCAAGGGTGTATTTTACTCTATTCCCAAGTTTAATGAAAATTTGTTTTATTAGTAATAGCAGGTTTAGAAATTCTACTCTACATATTTTTTGTTTTGGCATATCAGAAAATGCATTTGACTTAAAAGAGAGCATTCCTAATGCCATCATGCCCAAAATAATATAACTGATGTATGGGTATGGTGAGGTCATAAATGCTGCTTTCTGAGACATAAACAGACCGACAAACAACTATTTAAATGTATAATGCAGTTCGACATGACACAAAATGTGTTAGATAGCATCTTTGTATATCAGTAATCTACCAACTGATTTTATTGTCTAAGTATTGATTATTCAGACTAGAATGATATCACCCCTTCAGTTAGACCTGCTTCATGCTTATATTCTTAATTTTAGTCCCGTTCTCCAATACGAAACTTGATATATAAATTATACAAATGATTTATTCTGTACAGCGAAACAAACCATTCAAAAATGTTCATTGTAGAATTTGGGTTTTAGACACATATTGCTATCAAGTTAGATTGTCCTGATGTAGCTACCTGGGCTAGGATCTACATCTTAGAGTCATGGCAGATTACATTTCAAAATGAAGGTTTGTTAACAGCAGACTATCTAACTTGCATGAAATTGGTACCTCATTGCCTGAATAGGTTAATATTATTTTGAAATGCTCTTTATATGTTCCATTGAAGTATCATGAGTAACACTGGTCAATCAGTAGCTCAGTGTGGTTGCCAGGTGTTCAGTGATCGCCATTTTGTTTCATCAGGTATCAGGTGTTACTTTTATCTGCTAAACAGATTTCTGTTGTTATCTATAGAGACCAAGTATTAATTAATAATGATACAGAACAAAAGGTTAATTAACTACAAATATCTCATGGGTTTTATTGATTCCTGTAATTAGCGCTGTTCACCTGAAAATAGGCGGACATATGTAATCATTGACTTAATCTGCCCAGAAATAAATATTTGATCAGCTTAAGAAATATTGTTAGATAATACTTTATTTTGGGAAGGGATTAAGGCTTCTGAGAACAGTAGAAATAAAAACTGGATGAAATGATGTGGTATGGTAATCTAGATTACTGTAGTGACATTTTCAATCATCATCTTTTGGTGATCAGATATAAAAACTGAGATTAATTTCAACTCAATTTAATTTATATTGATAGAAACTGAATCATACTTTAGATTCTTTTATTTCCATTGATTAGAGAAGAACTAGAACCTTATCATAGATAAAAAATTTTAATTGAAAGGGACTCGTGTATAGGGTATTCTTATATATAATATTTGTTTTTCTGATGATTTTTAAGAAAGATGTCACAAAACTCTTGGAAAACTTGATCGTTCAGTTGCATAAAAACCACCATTTTCAATATCATTTAATATTTCAGGCAATATGATTGATAGACATGAAAAATTGTGATAAACTACCTGCATCCTTATAGCAATGGATATGGAGTTCATTTTGTTAATTGCCGTGTTGAATAATTTATCTCCTTTCAAGAAGATTGCTACTTGTTTAATGATATGAACTCATTCGTATGATTTAGAAATTAAAACTCTACTATAGATAAAAACCTGAAAAGTGTTAGACTAGAATGGTAATGAAGTGTAAAATTTCAATATATTTTAATGGATGTTATATTATTAATGTTCTGTTTTGGGTTTGATGAATTTTTGGAAAAGAAATAGGAGCACAAAAATTGATTTTCTTCTCAGATTTTCTTAGACTATTCAGTGACATTTGAATTGAAGTACCTGGTTTCGAAAATAAACTAGCAATCTCTTTCAGCCCACTACATAAGCCAGGAAAGCGTTTCACAGCAGTTCAATTTATACATTTATTATAGCTGATTATAGAACAATGATATAACCATAGTTAATTCAGATCTGAAAATGATAAATATAGAAAATTGATAAGGATATGATTAAATGAAACCTCCAAATATGATAATTATCAGGCTTTCACTGACAGTTCTAATCATATATGATATATGTCAGTGATAATAACTTTCAAATAGCTACCTGATATATCAACTGCTGGATAATATTAAATATTGTTTGTTATATACAGGTGAGTGTTAATGATATTGATAATATGTAGACTGATACTTTCCATGTAATATACTGATAATGAATATTTAAAAGGCGAAAATGATGAATTTTGTATCATATATTTTATTGTTTCGATTATGTAACATCATGTGTTTACGCATATTGTTTCGATTGTATAAACCATTAAACTGGAATGATACTTGCAATATAGATGTTGACATTCACTTTGACTTTGAGTTTGCGAACTTTCTCCTATGTCATGAGTCCAAATATTGGAAGTAACCAAAATTCTGAGTTAAATGTTGTTGAATTGTAGAGTACTTGGATGTCAGATTTTAATTTTGAAACAAATCAAAGATATTGGGATCTGAAAATGAGACTAATACATCCTTTAATGTGCAATATCAAGTGATGAATATATATTAAAAATCTAGAATATATTATCAGTAATGGATACCAAGTTATAAATCTATGAGTGACAATGGTGGTAGAAAGTAATGGAAACAATGAACCTAAATAACAGTAGTATGATATAACCAAGTTTGAGTTGTCCTGGAGACTAGACCTGGTTATTGGACAGCTTCATTAGTTGTAATTGGGAAATCATCACATATAGTTAGTTATAGGTATTGGTAACTTATATACTAGTTAATAATTAATCAGGTACAATATTTGAATTTTTGGTTTATAGGAAGTCATTTTGTGGATTTCTTAGAGAGTTAATGGTCATTGTTTATTGTTCTGTTATGGCTCGTTTTGTACATATAGTAAAGTCATTACAAGTTGGAAAAAAAGGTATATGTCATATTTTCGTTATTTCACAATTTGAGTTTATCTGTTTTTGCACAAAATTCAAATTTTGAAGTCTGCGTTAGATTTAGTTCATGGATATCTCATTGGCTGCGATGTTCCTTTGGTGCACTTTCATGCTTACTAGGTGCTTGATTCATTGAATGATTCACTACACAACCGTGTAAACGCTTTGCTGTAATAGGATCTTCCAGATCATATTATGATTGTGACACCTGCAATTTCTGTTCAAAAGACATTCAGAAAAAGATTTTTGTAGGTTTTTTTTTCTTATTATTTTTCATAAAGAGCTACAGGGAATGGTAATCATAAGTTTTAAACAAATGTTGAACACATGACAAGGAAATTTTCAGGTCTAGTGACTTTGATTAAGAATTTCATTTTTTAAGTGATCATTGATTTCGATGATAAGAAAGTTGTTAAAATTGTCAGACATAATTAAAACATAGTTGTCTGATTATTTTTTCTTTTGGGTACATCCAGACTTTCTTGTTGATATGAAATTTCAGACATTCATGCTACATTTTGTTGCTTTCATTGGATAATCTTTGATAAAGTAACAAATTTCGTTTTGGATCTGTAACTGTAGTTTAGTTTGAATTCGACTTTGATGTTTCTGCTTTTGTCATGTTAATATGTTACATGGAAATTAGAGATAGAGTACTATGTTGCTCTGATTTGGTAATTTATCATAACTTTATATGAGCTTTTGTATCTGTGGATGTTATGTATGGGGAAGATAGCTTTAATCATTACATACTGTCTGAATGATTAGCAGACGTCAAACAACCTAGGTGATGTCATGAGTCCATTTAATGGAGAAGGATTAAGTTGTTTTGGAATGTGTGCCATATCAGATGTAAATGTTGGTTTTGGTATTATGGTGGTTAGGAGAATGGTAAACATGGTCAGCAAGCCAGTTTGTGATTTATAGTTTTGTTCAGATGATTGTTAGAATACAGACAAAGAAAATTATACGTTGACAGTGATTTTTTATGATCCCATGAAATTTAGTGTCAATGTTGTCAACCATTTTGTGAAGAGATTAATCATTTAAAATTGTTACAAAAATCCTGAAGTATGGCTTACTAGTTATTTAACTGATAATAATGTAATATTATCATACATGTAATTTTGTTGTGTTGTTGCCAGGTTTTAGTTTTGATAAAAGTTTAAGAACTGAAGTGCTAATCATTTCTATTTCTGAAATTCAGATATGGACAATCTTTCATTGAAGATTTAGGTATATTAGTAATCTCTGAAGTTTTGTAATCCAGAACATTAACAACATGTGATTAATGGATTGTAAATTGTGCTTCCACAAGACTGAATTGGAATACAGCTTGATATATCCCAGGAATTGAGAACCTTGGTCAATAATTATAAAGTCACATGATCATGAAATTTTATTGTGTCCAGCAGTTTAGAAATGGATTATTTGAACATTTGACTTGTTATTCCTGTATGTTGAATTCAGTCCCTATTTAGTTAACTATTGTGTAAATGTAGGTCTCCAAGACAAAGGAGATCTAGAGATAAAGTGTGATTTTCAAACGAATTCCATTTCTGATTAAAAAAAGAACATTGAATTTGCAGGTTAAGAAAATCTACTACCAAGAATTTTCTATAAAGCCAATGATTAAGTAGAAATATTTTTTATTCAGTTGATCGTGAATGCAGCTTAACACGAATTGTTTCAATCAAATCAGTGATTACGTTTTCAATCTGCTGATATAAGGAGTTAAATTCCAGCGTTGTTTTCCTGTGATGGAATATAAATAACATTATATTGTGTTCATGATTTGAATTCTAAATTGTGATCAAGTGTCATTTTTACTCTGATAAAAATCTTACAGTTTGAACGGTGATAAAATCTACCATACTCTCTATAAGCTAATCTCAAACTGACATTGTCATGTGACCAAGTGCGTTTTTTCTCAATTTGCGCAAATTTCTAGTGCATCTATTGATCAATTGAATTTGTTTGTGATGTGACTTCTGATTTGCTTAGTTATTTGTTTTCTGGAGAGTTTATTTAACATTGCTCTATAATTTGATGTGACAATTCGATTAGAAAAAACTACAAAGATGTGAAACTGATTATCTGGAGAGTTCAAAAAAATTCTCTATGAGTTTTATTATGAACTAGTGTTTATGATATACCATGCTCAAACTTATGCTTGCTTAAATTCAGCTTTGCAAGTGATTGAGATATGACTTAAAAGACATTTTTTCTGGTGCTGAAGTAACATTGGAGTAAAACTATTTGAATGTTTGTGTATCCTATCCTAGGAATATATATATGAATGTTACGAAAAGTTTATTAAACAAAGGACGAATGTTTCGTATGATTATTTACCAGTTGTTCCCTCCACTGAGGAAGCATCTGTTATTCTCTAAAGAAAAAAGTAAGTATATATTTTATTTTCATCCAGTCCAGGAGAACTTTTTTATTATCCAAAAATCAGCAGTTGTCTCTTTTGATGTTCTGGGTGATATCTCTGTGTGTTTGTGTGTGTATTAAATTAATTACAAAGTACAGATTTTCTGAATGATATTTGTTATCTCTGAATAAATTGATACAATACATATCTCAACTCCACAATAGAGAATGTGCTAGTCTCATTTCACTGAAGTTTCTCATGACATTTTGATAAAACAACATGGACAATTTCAGTTTGGTTGGGTTAAAAGTAATTCAACACATAAGAAAAAATTATTTGGAATAGTTTTTTGGAGATTATTTTGGAACATGATACACCTATATGCCAATGGTATATTTAACATTGATTAAAAGTACTCTGTGATTTGACTTTAATAGTAAATTTTTGTTACTAGTACAAAGTATTATTTATAATGAAATCTAGAACTAAATTGATTTTTTTATCCCTTACTATTTTTACAGTACTAATAACAGCTATTGTTGCAGATTTGTTAGCTTTTACTATTACATTTTATATAATCATTCCACCAAGGGATATCTTTTCATTGTACCAGGCATTTTCCAATATAATTCAATAATACCATCATTATTAACTATAGGATTTCTTCTATACATATATCCGTATTGTAATGTTACAGTGATTTCATTAGCAGTTATTACTTTAGTGGTAATGTAAGTAATGTGCATCTAACTTTCAAATATATTTCAGGCAATTTTTAAGAGCATATAAGATAACATTACATTATTGCTATTTAATCCTAGAGTTAATGACTCAATGAATAAAACTTATCGAAGGATGACAACTTAACAAATTCCAAATGTGAAAAATATTACAACCCAATTATTGTTCTTTGCAGTTTCACACTGAAAAAAGAGGAAAATTAGTGTTGAGGTGTCAATGGCGTCATTATCATGTTAATGATGTAATAATTGACCGCTTGGTTGGTTGACCTAGTGAGGGCAACACAAATAGGTTCAGATTTCTTGACGTCAAATATTTTGTTGACGTCAGTTGTGACTTGACAGTTGACATACTTTTCAGGTTGTTGAAAGGAGTGGACAGCTGACTATTAAGGTGCTAATATCTTCTGCTGTAATTGGTTGTACTACTATATACAGATAACAATATTACTGGTACAAATCAGTCATATATCAATGTAATATTTAAAGGGATTGTAAAAGGGTTTTCTAATTTCAGTCAGACCTCTGCGGTTCTTGCACTTTCACTAAAGCTAAGAGCTATATTAGCAATTCAGGATAGAATAGAGGTGTCATGTACTGTTAAGGATTTCTATAACTACAGGAACCAGACATTTGACGGGAAGAAACTGTCCATCGTTGATGTTATTTATGTACTTGTTTTAGGGTAGTGAATAATGTGAAAACATACTTAACAGACTGTCTGGTTAAATCAGTATAAATATATCTAAATATGGCGAGAATAAACATAGAGTTTCGATAAGTTAGGATTGTAAAAAATAAATAAATGATGTCTACAGTTGATTCCCTTACTGTTTATTTAACCATTATTGTAATGTAGTAGAACTATTAAATATTCAGTCATTGTAAGCCTGACTTAATCAAAGTTTACTTTCTATTCATGAAATGCATGATTCTTTTTTAGACCAGGGGATTTTCTAGTTTCACTACATGGCTATTTCTAGAGAAAAATAAACGTTTAACTATAGAATGAAATGACTGGCAAGAAGATAAATTTATTTGATGAGTGTATTATTATAGATAGAAATCCCTACCCCCGAGGTTAATTGAGTAGTAATATTGATGTTTTTAGAATGATATTAGTTTTCCAATTTTGACAAGACTGGAAGGTGTTACTATAATCTAGATTCACTGGAAATATTGACACAGTTTTCTGATAGCCTTCTAAATGTTCTTAGATGATACCATAATAAAGATTTTCAACGATATATATATCCAAATCTTTGGCCACTATTAGAAGTTTTTCTACAAGGGGAAGACTGACAATGTAAAGATTGAATGATCTAAGAACTTAATGCAATGATTTTTTTTTATTAAGGTGCAGGATTAAAATAGGAAACATTTCAAATGCTTATGAAATATGAATGTCAAGCCAAAAGAATTTAATTAATGTTAGCCTATTATTGTTTCTTTTGACTATTTTTAGGAATTGTCCAGTTTTGTAACTTCATCTAGCGTTTGTTCTGATAAATCTCTTAATGATCAATGATGACTGGAATCTATGTAATGTCACGATGACATTAATTATATATCAGTAGAAAAACTACACGATAAAATCATGAAAATAACATCATTAAAACTAAAACTCTACATCATTATTCCTGATAATATAACTTTTCTCATTGTTATAATTTATAAAAAAAACTGTGATAGCACATTTCTAGGAAAGTACAAATTAATACTTGACAACATAGATGGACTGTGTTATTTTAGCAATAATATGGTATGAAATGTCTTTTCATATAAAATTTGTACAGGCTTCAAATTAAGGACATTGACAAGCGAGTCACCAGTTCATTTTTGTATTTTGGATATCTGGGAAATATTAGGAAACCTAATTAAACTTGGTTGACAAATATGGTGTGTTGACTTCTTGAACGTCTCTGTAACCTGTTGCTATGTAAGAAAGCAAATCTATGTGGACCCCCTAAAATACATAATAATAAACTGAAAGTTGTAAATCCTCAATCACAATCTTCAATCAGTTACTGATTATATCCAGTCATTCTGCTGTTTTATTTCAATAGAAATCTTTAAAGACTATAAATTTGAGCTGATTAAAACGGTAAAGAGATTCTCGGTAGTATTCCATTGATTTTCACTCAAGACTAATGTTCTTAATTTTAATTTATTAGGAAAAGATTTATAACTAAGTAATGTTAATGAATCAGAATAAAATTTATGGCCTGAACTGTCTGATATTTCTCTGCTTTTTTCTCACATTCTCCTTGTTTGCCATTTTTTTTATTCATTCGCTTCTTTTAATACTTCAGGATCACGTTGACCAATCTTATAATATATGGGATCTTGCAAAATATGCTTTCTTGATTCTTTGAAAGCATTTCACATATATTCTGTCTTAGGACTTTTTCCTGTCAATCTTTTTGAAATTTGAGTTGGCAAAAAATTGATATCTGGCACCTGAAAGTAGTCTTCAGAAGTACTTGAAATGTACGAAAATATCATAATTCCTTTATTATACTTCAAACTAGGAATTTTACTCACTATTTCTATATATGTCTGTATATCACAGAGTATCTTAAATTGACGAGTTGTTATTTTAACATTCAATTGGGGATTATTTCTGTACACACTTGGATTTGAAGGTTCAAATTTCGATAGTGAGCTGTGAACACTCTTCCCAATTTGCTTAGCTTAAAAAAGACTTCAAGACGAATATGTATCGTATGGGATTTTTTGCTCTTTAGAAGGCTGCTTGTGAAGTTTATTTTATTTTTGTCTCATGGGAGAAAGAATATGTTGTATGGTGATGACCTTTTTCTTGCATTTCATATGTCATTTCAAATGCTATTTCCCATTTTCATTATACCAGTTTGATGCTAAATGAAAGCGACAAGATTGCATCTTTCTTCAGTAATATTTCAATCATTGAGATGATTAAATCCTTATGACCTAATGTATGAAATATTAGAGATGATTAGAAGCGATTATAAATATGATGTAGGAGACATGGCCTCCAGTTATTCTACTCCACTGTATCATTATCAATAATTTACAGGCTGATATTCCATCAAGTCTTAGACAGTCAGCACTGATTGGAATTCAAAATTAATAATTAAGACGTAGGTGTGAATTATGAATATAAAAATAACATCTGCGTCCAATGCATCACTAATGGATATGTAATGAGGGGACATTGGTACTGTTGCATTGGGCATCCACACTTTGGGTAAATCTTGGAAAAACGGTTCAAAATATTAAGGCAAAACTAAGCAGTTTTCTGAATGCTTAGATTTATTACCAAAATAACAGTTACATATTTATTCAGATATACTACAAAATGCCTCATTTCAAGGTCAAATTTTCAAAATTAGTTTTGTTTAAAACCCTCTAACAAATATTCTTTGGACTTTCTTGGTGATCAATTATATTTACAATAAGGGCATTGTCTCTGTATATTGTTGATCCTAGCATAGCTAAACAAACACTATTTCAAACTGTTGACTGTTTCAGTCTAGTGCTGGTTTTAACTTGTTCTTGGATCTTTGAAAATGTTCTACAACTGGCCCAAAGAAATATTGCTGCATTTCTCCTTTGGGCCACCATTGAATTATTAACACCACTTTTTGCTAATCTGATGTTTCTGATCTTGCTCATACATGGTTCTCTTCAAATGTTTTTTTTTTCGTAGTTCAACTTTTTTTTTACAAGATATGCTGGAACTGAGATAGAGATAGAGGGACCTTTTCCAAAGCATGAACTGTAATATTACTGCTTCAATGTTACTATTTTAGACTGTTTTATTTATTGGGCCATATTCTGTACATTTTGTTTCTTTGAAAGTTCTTTAATTAATTAGAGCTTATTGAATTGGTTGGAATTTTGAAATTTACAAAAGTATTTATAAGTTTCAAACACGTGAAGTTGATTGGAAATAAACAATGCACATGTAAGCACATTTTGATTTTTCATTACAAATTTGGAATATTACCATTGACGTTCTGTGTTACACAGCTCGTGAGAGATTTAACACTTGATTGTGCAATGTTGTATAATAAACCACAGTTTTGAAATATTACGTAAGATTGCTCCAGTGCTTCCACAATGTATGGACTTCAGAATATTTACTTGCGGAAGGTCTCTGTCTAGATCAATTATATTGTATGGATATCCCTGACTGGTTTTTTATAACCAACTTAGTTAATAATTGACACATTTGTTATGGTAGGAAGTAAAAGACAAACAATAGAGATATACACAATGGTTCTAACTGAAAGATACTTTATTTTAAGCACAGGCAGATATGAGCTGAAAAATAGCTGCAAAACGAATGAATTGCATTTCATTAGACAACTCTACAGCAATTACTGTTTTCTATTTCAAGTTTTTGTTAAGCCAGGAAGCACCGGAGTATCTTTTGACAATTTTTTGTGAAACAGTTCGCTGATCAGAGTTTCACTAATTTGTTTTGGAATTTAAAGATTTAAAAAATAACATCGACCAACTTGAACTTATGGCTGGTATTCACTAAATTCATTAATTAATAATATGATTAGAAGGGGGGGAAACCCCAAGGTAGTGTACCAAACTTTACCTATGAGAATATCGCATGCCATTTAATTCCTTAGAGACTGGCACATCAATTCAGTTATTATACTTTGTTACAGCTTCAAAAGCACTTCAGGTAGAATTAGTCCCAGAAGAATGGCAAATTTGAAGGAATAATTCAATTAATGATATGAATTGATCCCAATGCCTATTGGTTATATGTTGTGAACAAGTTTCAAGGGACACGTTGACTATCAAGCATACAATATTTCTCCGTCTTGTTTATTTCATTGTTTATGTTTGGTGTTGGAACTTCACATATCTCTCATCATGTTAGCTGCAGCCATTAACAGAAAAATTCAATTTTTCAAAGGTAAAATTAACTTTAATTTCATTACAAATTTGAATTTTGCATTAATAGACTGTATACTTTATCAGATTTTGCATAGCATATATATAGCTTATTCAAGGCAGGAGTTTTGACTTTACCAGGCAATGTTTGATCATTAAGATTTCTTTTCACGATAATTTTGAATAAACTTAGTTATTTGACTCAGTAGCCATATTAATAAGGTTATATAAAACACCTATAAGTGCATCAGAACTGGTGGCACTAACTTTTAAGTCATCTTAACCTTATATTGGCTATTCCTGAAACCTGAATTTGAAATGTTTCTTTTTTTGCAACATATTAAACCAAAAACAATCAGAGTGTATTATTTACTGAATATAAAAAGTTGACTTATGCGGTAATATTAAAATTTTAAAAAATGAAATATTTTTACTGTAAAAATAGTGCTCAATATATCAAGTAGAGTGATAATCTATTTCTAAAACTTAATGAAGTATTATTATAAATTGAATAATATGCATGTAGTACAAATGTAGTAATTTAGAAAAATAAACTCATTTGTTTTATGTATACATTTACTCAAAAGCATCCATTAATGTATCTATTCCCTTTTTCATGAAGCTTAAAATATTTATTTGATCTACTTATTACATGTTATAGTCAGCTATGTTTCACTCATTAAAAACATTGTCAGATTAATGTACCAGTATTTAAACAGGTATCAGAGGCTTTTAAAAACAATGTTTTGATTGATTCATTGATTTACTAGATCATATTGACATTGTAATCATAGATGTTACATAATAGACAGTTTAATTCAGTTCTGAATATGTTCGTTATTTTATTCATATTATCAATTTATTCTTTTGTCCTTTGTCACAAGTTTGATTGATTTCGTTAGTAATATTTCCTTACGTAAATGATGAATACTTTCTCAAATGTGAAAATAAATTGAATTATTGACAACTTGATTACTAAATGTTACAGGGTTTTGTACAATTATTTCCAATGTATTTGGTACACTTAAACTGGCAAACTTCCCTTCCTCTGAAATATTTTAAACTGTGTTATTCATTGAAAAAATGGGAAAAGTTGTTCTGGTATGTTAAGAGCATCTTTGTCATGTATGAAGCTGTTTAACTTTTTGGACACTTTATCAAAAAATATATGAATGTGAAATCTCAATATAAAAAAATCTTCACTTTTTATGACTCAGACATAGACCAACATCCGTCAAAAAATAAGATACAAGAATATATATCATGTACATTACATGTAATTTCCACTTTTGGGAGCACCATTATCAAGTGAAAAGAAAATTTGAGGAGGATGATTGAAGTAGATGGTGATCTTTCCATTTAAGTTCTGTATGGAAATACATTTCCGTGCTCAATTCATACATTGTTGACTATTTGTAAATGGTACAAATTATTTCTAATTGGACGTAGAGTTATTATAGAACTACAGGAGAGTTGGTTGAAAGATCTAAATGGCCATTATTGACACAGTAATATGATTGGAATGGCACCAACTAGAAGCTGAATACATACTGAGTTTAGTCGTCTTTTGTTTGGTCCAAGGTTATTTCCTAAATGTTGCCTTGAGAAATTGCTATTGATATCAACCAATGATTTTATTTTGGTTATCAGACAGTTTATGGCATGTCCAAAATTAATTCCGTTTGTAAATATAAAATTAGTTAATTTAATAAGCTGACATTAACCACTTTAACCTCATTATCACAGAGGATGAATTTCATTGGAATACATTTACTGCCAGCTTTAAAGAAACTCAAAAGTCACTCTTTTTCAATCACTGTGACTTAGAAAAAAGACACAATTTTTCTGGAAACAGATCATTGACTACCATATTTAACTTAAAAAATATTCCATATTGTCAAAGTTAATTAAAAGCTACGGATACCAATATTGTACAAGGAAATAAGCTGACCGCTACATGTATATTGACTGTTTTGGTCTTAATCAAACTTGTAATCAAATCATTGACTTTGAAATTTTTTGTTGAGTGAGAGAACTTTGTGAATCTTATAGATGGTATATTGTGCTGACTAACGCAGTCATGGAAAAGGATTAGGTATCATACTTAAGACTATGATACAAGAAGGGAAATGAAGACTAGATGGTGTCAGACTGTAGTTTGGACATCATTGAAATAACGTCAACAGTGAGTGTTCTTTGGTTTCAGTGTTGCTATTTTCTCTGGATCTATAGTAATTCCTCAGGTCGTTGAATAGTTATATACTAACTTTGACAGATAATGTACTAAAATCTAGTTTCACTGCTGACAGCATACTCTGTCAATAACTGTCAGCACCTCAGGACTGATCTAATAAAATACTACTAACTATATTTAATCTAATCAAACTTGGTTATGATGGATGAGTCTAAGTACAATAGTAACTATTTTTATCTAGAAATAGTTCTTCATAGTCAGAAATTAAATCTTATGGTGCTTAGGGTGAAGATTTCTTACTGCTCTGGAACAATTGCCTGAGGCTTGCTACACATTCCTAGACATCTTAGATAAAGAAAATAGTAAAGCCTTATAGATCAACTATTATCAAGCTATGTGAAAAAGCCACAGTGGCTAAGCAACTTAGACGCTTAAATTGTGCTGAAAGCTGTGCACATTCAAGGTCCCTTACATTTGCCCAATCCCATTGGACACTGCATGACACCTTGGTGATTTCATCACAAGACTTTATACACTAGACAATAATACACTGCATCATCACCCTTGTTCATCATCATCATTTATTTTAATCACAAGCTTCTTTGCCCTGATCCCAGCAGAATTTTCTTAATTGTAGGCCTTCACCACACCTCATGGTGTTACCACACTGTTATCTACTCTTTTAAAAAGAAACAACTATATTTTACTTAGGGTAACAACTTAGGTTCACAGTTAAGGATCCTTTCTACCAGCTGGTCCTTGGCCAAACCTCTTGGCATTGATCTTTCCCGGATTACCCGTACTTATTTACAGCTGGGTCAACTGGATTTATGAGTGATGATGACTTATGCAAGGTAATCAGACTTTCACATTCTGATCAAGATCGGAACCCACGTCTACCATACACTTGACATAACCAAGCAAAAGATGTCATGTAAAGAACCAATGCTCTAACCAAATGTGCTATAGAAACCTCACAATAAATTTTCTACTTATACACTACATGGTGTTGCCATACGGTTATATATTGTGTTGGAAACGTTCCTCAACACCCTTGTTCATCAACATCATTTATTTTAATCACAAGAATCATGGCTTGGTACAGAACCAGACTAGTCTGTTGTTTTCAAATTAATATACCCAGGAGTGGATCTTTTCAAGTCTCAAAACATTGATGTTTATCTGGTTACTCAATTTTGAAACCCACAAAGAATTTTGTTGTGGAAAGCTAGACAAATATATTATAGTTGATGCTGCGTTAATTAAAATTGTTATGACAGATGCTATAATATTTAGGAAATTATTGTTTTGTAGGGGCATTGTTTTGGAAACAGTATGTCCTTAAGAGTGTCTGTTCAGGGGAGTTATCTGTTATGGGAATTATTTGTGTTGATCTGGTATTTTGTTTCTGAAATTGTTGGCTGCAACTACAAACCTGAAGTTGATAGCAGTTGTTTTGAATGCTAAAGTTAATGTATTTGAATGAAAGCTCATCATTGTTGAACGGAACGCAGATGAGCACAGTGAAATCAAAACATTTTTATTGATAATGTACTTGTTTCTGAGAATAATATTTGTAATTAGTTCAGCTTTCATGAAAGTTTTTGTTATATAATGAACACGTATGAGGTGTTTTGTATTCAGCGAAGATATCTAGTTATTGATGTCATACATTAATATTCATTGTTTTGTCTGTGTCAAATAGTAACAGTATGACCAGATAGATGTATATCTTTCTCTCAGGGAAATAATGGACGACAATTCTCAACCTGATCTCCATTTGATTCTGTGTATAGACACAAGATTTATTTGAAAATGTCTTTTAGATTTCACTGTGATAAAATCACCTTTTGATGCTTCATAACAAAAATTATAAAAAACAACTTAGGGATCACTGTTTTGATCCGAAGTCTCTTGCGATTAAACCTTCAAAACCTACTAATACTCTAGTGATACGCTAGTGATCAAACCTTCAACTCCCCAAAATACTCCAGCTGAGCAATTAAACCTACATATCCTACAAATAAATATCCTTCAATGCCAAAACCTTCAAAACTTGATTATTTCTAGTTACCCAAACCTAAAAAAGAATCTAGTATTAGGTGTTAAAGATGATTGTCTAGTATTCTAGTGATAAATTTGTGTGGCAGCTATTTCTTCTTTAAACAATGTTATACCGTAGTGTAATAAATAATGTAAAGGATTAATTCAGTTAAGTCAGGATATGATTTATTTATTGGTTTTCAGGCTGGCAAGATTGAGGTTATCTGATAAAAATCATGAATTGATTGACCTAGCTAACAATCTGACTGTTACTCTGACTACCAATAAACTGATTGAGATCAGACCTTTGGTTCAGTTGTAGGGTCTCTGTAATCTTCAAAGGTTAAAACATCCTGACAAAATACTGTAAGCTATTCTGGTCTTTATGGTGTTATGTTCAGGGAGATTATTGCTCTTCATTTGGTACATATATAATATTAATGATACTTGGCGATTTCAAACTGGTCAATCAGCATATTGCATGTTCTGTAAAAAACATGTTCTGTTTTTATTGATAAGGAATGGTGTTTAAAAGACAATGCAGGGAGACCATTGTAAGATGGATAGCAACAGTGGTTCATGATTTTCCTTTCTTCCATCTTGTCTTTCGCCAAACCTCTTGGCATTGATCTTTACAGGATTATCCGTACCCATTTACAGCGACTGGAATTTCAGAGTCATGATACCATAACATAATATATGTAGACTGCTATATATGTAGACTGCTCATCAGCATTATTAGAACGTTAACTATTTGTTCTCAAGGTCATACTTGATCATTTAGGATAAGACATTTATTTGGTATGTGTTAAAGCAAATTTCATATGATGAAATTAATAAATCTGTAGCTATTCTACTACAAGATCCAATATATCACTTGCAATCTAACTGATACCTTCGTTTCTGTCAGGAAACATGTCAATGTTGATAGTAATTGATACAACCAGTTCTTCCTAGTTACTAAATAACTATCTCACTATCATTTCTTATCAAGACTATACAATAGTTCTTCTACTTCACTGATACAATTCTACCATCATTTTATTACTTCTCAAGTCTTTGAAACCCTTCAGTTCCCGCCTTTATTACAGTTCTTGAGAATCAGGATTGATTAATCCAAGTTTTTCCCATTATTTTACATTTACGTCTATCACTCTCGTTAAGTTTGATGTCTTGTGAATTACGTCAAGAACGTAGTCACTCGAAATAATTCCTGGACTATTAATATCTCGATGTACTGAAGCAGTACGATTTCGCGGATTCATTTGACTACATAACAGTTCTCGAAGATCTATTCAGATTACAAGACAGAATCAATCTTTGGTTTCTGAATGATAGACATGGCGCGCTGCCAAAAATTTATTCTTATTCAGAGAGTAGCATGTTCCTGGCGTATCATGGAATCTTTGATTTTAACGTTCTATTATAAAGTCATATTCTTGAATTTCTAAATACAGGTATTGAAGATCAGATTGCTGATAGATATGAGTTGATTTTGTTTAGATTAGTGTTAAGATGGGAAATCATCCAGAAAAACCCATTTTGACTCAATTTCATATATTCTTTACAAGTCTTATTCATACTTAGAGATTTTCAAATTAAAAATCAGAAAGGTTTTGAAAGAGTTCAAGTCAATGGTTCGCTGGTGTGTTTAATGATTTGATCTGAAAGTTGTATTATAAATTTCCAGTTAAAAGTTATAAGAATTGAAAATTATGCAGAAGTGAACCCTCATCAAAATATCTGAAGTGGTAATATTTTTCTGTGATATTTTAGAAATGCATCCTATGGTTCTCTGGCACTATGACTTTCTTAAAACTGATAAAATAATTTTAACACTATTTAATTTGAGCATGTCTGTGTTTTGTGTAGATTTTATTATTTTAATGAAATAAAATAAAACAAAATTAGTCATATTGATACAAGAAAACATTCTTAGGGGAGAAACAAATTAAATTTAATATTCAAAGACAAAATATAAAACAAAAATGTTATCTTAACCAATCTCCCAATTGAATATATTCATTTGAATAATAAGACTTGAATTCTAAATATACATATTATGTTTATATTGATCTGTGTTTTACACATAGATAAGGTTGTGTATCACTCCATCTGTCAAAATAACTTACAATATGTCTGGTCCTGGTTCTAATCATGTTTCATTTCCAATATCAAACATTTTCATATTTCATTATTTAATGTGTTTTTATGTGTTTTGTCTTTATTGTGTAGCTGTATTGCGCTATAAATAATATCAATTTCATGATCTGGTTTTTGTCATTTTTACAACTGACTTGTTTGTGTACTTAGTGATAAGTTTCTGCTCTTGGTATTAATTTACTGAACTTAGCATTAACAGAATTCTGCAAAGTATGATAAGCCTGCTGGTTAGTTTGATAAATTAAATAACATTGTAAACTATGTAGACTCTCTGAAAAGAAAGAAGAATTGACAAAACTATGAATGATGAGGAAAGTTGACTTATTTGTGGTCACAACATGATTTCCAAGACTGTAAACAATCTGTATTTTACTGATATTGAAAAGAAACACCTTCTGAGAGTAGGAAGTGTTAAGGCATGACACAACCTATCTGATATTCAATTGATGCTTTGACAATTTGAAAGATTGTATGTTATATTTAAGAGAGTTGAGGTGCTAGCAACATTACCATGGGATAAATAAATAATGCTTCTTCACATAGTAAAAACCCCTCAATTCCACATTAATGCTGTAATTTATAGACACAAATATCCAGCATTGTTAGAGAGGTGAGAGAAATCCATTAAGTTGCCAGTTGGTTTTAAGAAAAAAAAATCAGAGGGTTCATGGTATTGATTAAAGATAATTTCTAACATTATCACTCTTTCCTGCAATATGACATTATAGAATTTCACCTTTTCAAGCCAAATTTATCAGTTCCTTGACATCAAAAGAATTTTTCTTTTTACACCCACTATAAACTAGAATTCTCTTCAATCAATAAGAACTTTTCACAACTCATTAAGGGCCTTGATTCAACCTATAAAGTCAGTGTTTTAACCTCTCAAACCATTAGATATTGTTACAACTTCTCAGGCTATTGTTGGAACTCCTCAGACTATTGTTGCAACTCATCTAGCCATTGTTGCAACTCATCTAGCCATTGTTGCAACTCCTCAGACTATTGTTGCAACTCGTCTAGCCATTGTTACAACTCATCTAGCCATTGTTACAACTCATCTAGCCATTGTTACAACTCATCTAGCCATTGTTACAACTCATCTAGCCATTGTTGCAACTCATCTAGCCATTGTTACAACTCATCTAGCTATTGTTACAACTCATCTAGCCATTGTTACAACTCATCTAGCCATTGTTGCAACTCATCTAGCCATTGTTGCAACTCATCTAGCTATTGTTACAACTCATCTAGCCATTATTGCAACTCATCTAGCCATTGTTGCAACTCATCTAGCCATTGTTACAACTCATCTAGCTATTGTTAAATAAGACAATTTTTTGGATAGATACTTCTAGAATATTTATTACTTCAACTTTTCAATGTGGTTCTCACACCATCATCAGAAATATAACAATTATTATATTCCTGCTGATGGTGTGAGAAAAATTGCCTTATTTATCTATAACCTGTGCTTCTAATATGCCTTTGAAAGATGATCTAGCTATTGTTGTATCTTCTCAGGCCATTGTGTAACACATCAGATCACTGTTACAATTTCTCAGCTCTGCAACCCTACATGTTGTGCACATGACAACCAAAGGTTAAAAGCTTCATATGTCATATTGGAATTATTAAGTGATAAGTTAAAATGGTTCCATAGAGGAGTATAGAAATAGTTGAGTTTACTCAATGAATTATTTATAAAGGAAAGTAATACAGACATACTTGTGAATATTTCATATTGTCATCAGTGTGGCGCCATAAAATGATTTCATCTGACATGGTCTCTAAATGTCAAAACAATTTCCATGCAATACCATGAAGATCATTTCAGTTTATCTGAATTCTATCCCAATGTTATTTTGTTACAATCTATAGTTTAGCATAATTTGGTGATTGCTTTAATGCCCCATTGGCAATGTGAATACATATTGTTATTGATGTGTTCATCAACATTTCGTCTTCGGCATTGGAAACAATTTTTAACCAATGTTAATGAAACTTGAAATGGACTTAGGATTCTAATTACTATGAAGTTGAGGATATTGGGCTTAGAGATAGCTTTTAATAATTGCACTAATAATTAGCCTAATAATGAACACAATTGTTTGAAGTTAAAACATTGATAATCTGGCAAAGATGTACACATCTGATCCAAATCAAAACACAATCAGTCCACTGTTTTTCAGGTATTATAAGTTGTAACGGACAATTGTTTTTTATTTCTTCTACCCAACAATGAAGTCGACTGCTCATGTTTCTGTTTTGAATTTGACCTGATATACAGATATATTGTTGCTGGACTATATGCTTGTAACTAATGTCAATGGTCACAATGATATGGTAGTCTTCTGACCAATTTAATGAACAATAATAAAAATTGAAACCATAACATAAGTAAAAATATATGTTCTGGGAATAAAAAGGCACTGTGACCTCATTATTGAATGATATCTTGTCTGAAACAAGTCTCTTGTGGCGTTTGTTCATGATGGTACATCTCATATAACTTCTTAAATCAATGACCGAAAAACACAATTTACTCTTCAATAGGGTATTAGACTGGAATTAATTGACTAGGTTGAAGCACGAATTAATTTCTTAATATAAATATAGATAGGGATATCATCATGGCATCATATAGGTTCTTCATCTTATCTCTTGATTAAATTGGTAAATTGCTGTTATTATGCCTTGAGGATAATAAATACACTGACGATAGGAGGCGCTCTGGTACATATGATGCTAATTGGCTTCCACCTCTGAGAGTTCATATCCAATTTCATTCTGTCAGTGATTCATGAAGGAAAGATGACATGGAAAGGTGTAAAGTCGTTCAGTCTTCAAATTTTTCAGAAAATATGCTGAAACCGTGGATTAACAAGCAGAAACTTGATCCTAAATTACGGTTTTGTTGGCTCGGTTTGATGCCAATATTTGTCGCTGGCGTGAATCTTTAGTAAAATCTCTCATGTTCATACATGTGTACAGGTCAGGAAAAAAAATCTGGAGATTTGCCTTGAAAAATCTGGAGATTGGGTGAAAAGTCGGGAGATTTTTCCAAAGCGCGTAAATTCGTGATTTGAAACTCCAAATTGATTGTTTTTTTTTTTCAAATAGGCTGTAAGCCTTGTAAATTAATTAAATTGATCATAGGCCTAGATGACACAGTTAAAATTAACAATCTATGATTATGGATAATTCTAGAAATAGTGCCTGATATTTCAAATTTAGGGGCCCAAAAAAAATTTGATATTATCATTCTTCAGTATTGATTGAATCAAAAATAATGTCAAGTTGAAAAGATGTTTGAAAACAAGAAAGCAAGCATGATCCCAGCCCTCTAAATTAAATGGTACGGGTAGGCCTACATGTAATACCATATTAAAAATCAGTATGTTCTGAAAGCAATATTTAGTAAATAATATGTACTGGCAATGTTACTTTTTCCAAAGGTGTAGTTCATGACATCTTAAATATCTCCAGTCCGATCATTAAATACTTTTCTTGCAACACTCTCATGAAGTATTGAATTGAATTTTCCGCTTCCATTTTGACGTTCTTCAGAATGGAAAGACTTGTAATAAGTAAGCCCGTTATGCAGGCAATATAATGAATGTTTACAGGCTACAGTAAAATTACAAAACGATTTTATGAAACGAAGTTTGAGTTTACATAAGAATTAGACATCCAGTGGCGTATGATAATCTACCGATAATGAAAAATAATTCTGAAACGACGTCTATGTTATATAGGCCTATTATAGACCTCGCAGATTGACACTGACGGTATAAAATACTGAGAAGACTTCAAGATTTCGTTTTTTAGTAAAAGTAGGGCTACCGTAAAATATATTATAAAAGCGAAAGTAGAATTTACCGGATGTTATAAAAAGTGTGTCATGTGGGCTTAAAATACACAATATCGGGCTAAAATAGATCAAATTACCATCTTAATTGGGGGATTAATTAATCAGGCAATGATAATATTGATGAGATTAACGCGTGTTACGGGCAATTAAGATACAAGTTATGATAGATATTTTGTTGATTTATGGTAGAGAATTTGAACATTGAAAACGGTAGGTCCCGTGAAAATTGGATCAGGAAAAAAAACAAAAATCGGTAGAATCGGGTGTCCCGCCGGTAGAGCGGTAGACAACATCCAAAAGCGGTAGAAACCCGACAACATCGGTAGATTACACATGTATGATGTTACTGCGCTTCCACAGGATATCGCGTTGCTGTGGATATATGATATCAAACAAGTTTAGTATTTATCACTTGATTGTTTTATTGTCTGAAAGAGTCTCATCATCCAATCAGATTTTCATTTTCCTTTCAATTGCATGAACCACACGTGATTAACGACATAGTGGAAAACAACCAACTGGAGATTAACTGTCTCTTCGTTTTCCTGCAGTTTCTTGGTGGTGACAAAAATCGACAACGACAAACTGTTCGTGTGCCTGCAGCATTAGAAGATTCCAATAACATTACCTTTGTCTCAGGTTTCCATATTAGGTTATAATGTACATCAAATAACAAGATGTGTTAATGAATCCAACTTAAGCTTAAATTATCTTCAACTGATTAATTATTCATCACATTTAACACTTGTATAGTTTTAAAATGGAAAATAATGGTAATGATAATGTGTATACGACTAGAAAACTTGCAAACAAACTTGTAAAAGGTTTGAGCAGCTGACACTTAGCAAGTGTTAGATAATTAACAAGTGGTTTCCAGACGATTGCAACTGTGATACAAAATCAGCAGTTTCTGACAGGTTAAAGAGTATTATTGTAGAAAATAAAATTTATTGTCTGACACTATTTGACCTCCATTTGTAAATTAAAATATGAAAAGTCGTGCTCTTAACTCCTCTCCAATAGCACAGATATCACTCTGCAACTGAGTTGTTCAGTAGCTTTTCTTCTCAACAGTCTTCTTTCTAGTCCATATTTTTCTTTGGGCAGAAGTTTTAGACTTAAGAATGAAAAGCTGAAACAAGCCTATTAAAGACCTATTTCTCATTCAAAAATGAAAATATTAGCTTTTGTCTCTTCAATACACAAAATATTTTCGCCACCTGTTACTAGAAAATAAACTTATTTGTTACACTAAAATAGTTTCTATTTTAGAGAGCAGAATTTTTGTGCATATGAAGTGAATTGGCACTAAAAAATTTTATTTCTACAAGATTTCAATGTTTTCATGGCATTTAATTTGAGGAATTCAATCCGAAATAACATCAAAACAACAAAGTTAATGCCTGTTATAAATATTCATGAACTGTAAAATTCTACAACCTAACAAATTACCTTCATACAGTTTGATTGATAGATATGGCATTAGGTCAATGTGGACTTCAGAGGAAAGCTAGAGGATTTTTAAAGCTATCTGTATCACTTTCCAAAACATAGCATACATGTAATTTTCTGCAATGAAATGAATTTGCTTAGGTGAGAGGGACATAACTAATAGTTTCAGATCATTAATAACCTTCCCAAGGGCATGAATTACTACATGTATATCAGAATTTTCACTCAATAAACAAAGTTAATTGGTATTAAATACTTTCACTTCCAACCAAAAAGAAATAAATCGAGTATTCATTTTTATACAGAAACTTGAAAAATGATTGTTGAGTAAATAACAAGGGATGTTAGGTTATTTGAAAAAAACAATTTTCTCTGTTATTGGCTGAAAATTTAAGATTTATTTGCTGAACAAAACTAGAATTAATCTGTAAATGAATAGTATTTAGTTTGTGTAGGTACAATAAATAAAATCAGTTCAGACAAGAACCAGAACACCTTCCCAGTTTTTCTAGTTTTTCTTTCTCTTCTAATTCTAAATAAATTCCATACTAATTTCACTGCCAATTCTTTTTCAAGATCTAATATAAGATACCAATCCAACAAACATATCGGCAGATCTAAATTGAGGTAGTATTCAGGCTAATTTCCAACACCATCTGTATTTGATTAGTGTCGATTATTAAAATGGAATGTATATTAGGTTCTTCCGGTTAAAAGAATTCTCAAGTCAGGTAGTTCTATCTTACAATTTTAATATTTAATGGTTTTGTGGTTTTAGAAAACATGTTCAAGTAAGTCTGAATTTTTAAGGGATTATAAATGAATCAAAATGCCTTCTCGCACTTTACTTAAAGTCTCAGTGGTTTGATTCAATACATTGTTACTTTCAATAATTATAAAAGAGTTCCTGTGCACTGTTCACTTAAAAAGATTTGATTTGCTGAAACTTGGCAGGTTAATGTGGATGTGATCATGTTTGATTTTGTAGTTATATGAAGGGTTTTAGAATTATTGCCTCAGACCTAATCAAAATATGTCAGTTTTCAACCAATTAGCTTATGAGTTGTTCTCTTGACAAATCTTCGAAATTAAGGTTGATGAATTGCTATCCTTCATTTTGTCAAATTCTGTTTGTTAACATTATAAATGCAAGCGTTTCATCTTCTTTGTTTAATGCTCCCTCGATAAAATGTTCTCAACTTTTGTCATGTGTGTATGTTACCTTAGCTCTTTACAGAAATCATAAATCAAATAAAAGCTTTATTCTTTCTGATTAAGTAGGGTACAAAGAAATGTCAGAATTTTTCAACCTACATAGTTTAAAGTTTATACCATAATATATTATATCTGATATTTTGTAATATCCAAGGAAAATTTATTTTCTATAGTAAAGTGATCTCAGCTTATTAATGCTTCATATTAATTAACTACTAATATTAAATTAGTATTGGTCAAATACAATTCTTGAATATTTATTAAATAGATATTATTGTTGAATATTTTATGAATACATAATTTAATAAACTTTTTTTTTCTATTGTAGGTAAGTGTTGATTTATATTTTGTTGATATCAAGAGTATGGTAAGACAATAATTAAATAATTATTTCAATAAATTATTCCAACATTATGCAGATTATATGTTAAAAACATTCAAATTTCCATAGACATTCAACACATTTATAGTCGGGTCAAGCAAAGTTATTTATACACTTACTGGTACGTTCATAAAGAGTGTAGGCCTGGTTTATGTAGCGCTAATTTCTACTTAATCTACCTCATGTTATGATAGGCTGCTCTTGTTTTGAAAGGCACCCAGAAGTGCTTAGATACCTGTGCTTTACTACATCATTTCTGCAAGCAACACAAAAGATTGTAAACAAATACATTAAGTTATTTTTGTCCATTCAGAAGGCAGTCAAGCCAATTCTATAATGGTGTGGGCACGCGAATGGCTTTGGTTTAAGATTTTTACCAGACTTGTTTGATATTATAAATCCTGCAGTCAAAGCACTAATTTGGCCATTGAAAGACTGGCACATGTGAGATTTTACTCAAGATTCAAGTTGGCGTCAAAAATCTGCGATCAAGACTGTTTGTGTGCCGGCACAGTAAGTCCAAGCTGTCAATCAAGACTTGAAGTCAGATGCTTCTTACAGAAGTAAAAAAAAGTAAGTAATAACACACTGACATGGAAAATAGTTTGGTTATTTCCACAAAATACATTATTACAGCCTTGCAAAACACTTCATACAATAATGATTAATATCACAAAGTTAAGATGACATCTTGAAAAAAACATTTTATGACATAAGAATGTCAAGGAGGCAGACACGTTTCCTACAAAGAGAAAATTATATAATAAAATATGGAAAAGACTCAAGTGGATTGTTAAATCAAAAGGACATTTATCTTTCTGCTACAACAGTATAGAAAGTTTGTCAAATCTTTTCAATGCAGCTATTCAACTCAGCTTTGGTGGCTCGATGAGTTACATGTTATCTGCAGAATGTCTAGGACAGTATCTTCGGATTGTTTTATCCAGATTCCTCCTGTCAGTGATGCAGGACTTTGGGACTGACATGGAAAAAAAGCGCTAAGTGGTTCAGATGGGACAATATATTCTCATTTCATTGAAACTCTTGACAATCATTCCTGAAAGCACTCAACTACATTTAGCTACAGACACAGGTTCTAGAGGTAGGTAACAAACAGAAGCATCAGTAGCAGCAGAATCAACATATTTCACTTTAAAATGTGAACTTGAAGCTTCCATAGACACTGCTTTGCACCCCAAAAAGAAATGGTTTAACTAAACTAAATTTTGTTTAAATTGATTAAAATGTTTTTGCATAATTCATTAAATTAGTCTGTAAAATATATATGTACATTTAAGAATTTTATTAATAGTACAAGTTAAAAAATGCAAGTCTGTCCAAAATCCACTGTGACTTCACTTAGCATGTAGGTTAATGCCTTATATCAATATAATAAATTGCCATAAAATTTATAATGTAACGTAATAAAGCCAACGGAAATTAATTTTGAACTGAACCTCTTTATTAATCTTTACAGGAAATCATTTCAGACAATTTTCAAATCAAACTATACTGGTCATTCTATACACTAATCGTCAAGGAGAAAATGGCCGCCAATTGATAATAAAAAAATCCACTTGTGTCAGTCAAGCTAATTGAGTTAAAATAGTTTTGGCTCTTGTGACTGGAAATTAATTTAATCTTCGGAGACACTTAATTCTTTATTTGTGTAGCCTAATTTTGTCTAAAAACAGACAAGCTAGATCCATGAAGATATCAACTCGGACATTTGTTACTTTGCATCATCTCTTTCTGTGTTTCTCTGCATTGAGAAAATGTTGTATTAAGGATCAAGGTAGTAAATTTTCATGATGGCGAATGATTTTCAACTCTGCAAATCGATCCACATAACCATTCATAGTCACTTTTAAGAGAATTTTCAAAAACAAAACAGAAATCTCAAAAAAACTTTCTAGAATTGTCCACAGGAAATAAAAGAAAATTCATAAGCTTTCTGGACACTCATTCTACTACACGAGCATGCTCAGTAATGGTTGGATGGTTTAATGTAATTAATTTTTAATTTGATATTAGAGTTTCATTTTAACAGTGGTAAAAAGCTAAGGATGATATTCCTGGTATTGTCTATAAACTAGTGACAAAAAATGAATTTGTTAAAACTACGTTATACTTCCCTTTTCTAATTATATCTACCATTTAAATCTTAGTTTACATCAAATTAACTCCGGGAGACTCGATTTGCCTGGCTGTTTCTTCAATTGGATATATTGCAACCATTAAACAGAGTGTCAGTATCATTGGTGGAAGGAAAGAGATTTGCGTGACACAATTAAAAGCCATATTAAGTATATCAGACAATCTGTTTCCGCATCAAGATTAAAGTAGAAATATTCACAGACAGATTTTATTTTTAGAGCAAGATAAAGTAATTGTTTTGAAAGGGAATGTAGCTGGTCATGGAGGCCATCTTGACTTTCTAAAGCAACTTGACCTAGAAACTAGTCTGTCACAAACCCTTAATGGATTTTCACATCAGTTTGTTTTGCCTTGTCTGAAGTGAAAAAATTGTTTATTGAGCTCTCACCTTTAAATAAGCTTGGGAGATTAACTTAATGAAAAATTGTTTTCAGTAGGCATGGCCATAATCAATTGTCGTACCATAAGATAATGAGTTGATTCAGACATTATACATTATACCACTCAAATAATATTTTGAAGTAAAAAAAGAATTCAGACTTAATTGTGCAAAAATTGTAAATGCAGTTGAGAATTTCTAAATTGAAATCAAAAGTGACTCATATCGTCTTTTGTGTCACAATCTGCTAGTCTTTATGGTTGCAAAGCAGAAGACAAACCCACCAGCTTCTGACTAACTAACGTACTGGACAATTCTTATTAGTTTCTTATTAACAGCATCAGCCATATTGATGACCTAATTAAGCTTTGTATTTCTGACTAGAGATAATTTGAATATCGACAGAAATCGACCTGTCTAATAATCATCGTAATAATTACATGTCATGTGTTGATTATCTCCCTTTAGACGTTGTGTGACAGTATAGTTTGTATCACAGACACCTGTTCATCTCCTTGAGTAAAACTTTATTACAAGTAAATATCTTGTCTGAAAGCCTAAGTGCCAAGTTCCTATATCATATCGCCCCTATGATTGGATTCCACAATCATGTTCAAACTCGGAGGAGAAAATATTCAGCCATGATGAAGCCATGTTTTTTTTTAAAAATCTTCTTGCCTTTAACATCTTGAAACCAAACGCATGTAGCTACCAGATGAAATTCTCAAAACTTACCTTGTCTCAGTTGAGTTCCTTCAGGAATTTTAAACAATTGCCTGGTATTGGCCAAATCAAGGATGTGAGTGCTGAGTTTGAACAAAGGGGGTAGTGAGGTCTCGGTGACATCTTTGGATGTCATCTATCTACAAAGCTTCCTTCTTTATCTTGATTATCTTGTAAATTATGTTGTTGTTGATTAAATTTAAAGCATTAAATTATAGACTAAAAGACAACCAAAGACGAAGTACTTTATTCTGAATTTCCTAATCAAGTTAGGGTAGAAATATTTTCATCTGAATTGATTTTGTAGTGGGCAGATTTGATTATATTAAGCTAAATCATGCTTTACTGATAAATCAAAATCCAACCCAAGGCAGTACCAGAGCTATTCTAATAATATTGGTATTTTTAGGTAAACTGGTATTTTCAACGAAGTACTTTTAAAAATCGCTGTAGTCTGAATTTGGTATGATAATTGGAGTAAAGAGAACTTGATGGGTTTTAGTCTAAGCACCAGGAAAAATAGAATTTTAAAAGACGTCTGTTTGTCACCTTTGAAATTAAGACTATTTTTTTTGTTTACAATTTGATTGTGTCTGTTATTTTATTATTCTAAATAGAATAAATTTTCCATCTGATTCCTGTTCAGTACTTCTCTTAAATAAATCTATTTAAACTTGATTTCTCTAGCTGAATAACCCAAGGGAGTGAAGGAGATTGTAAAACTAGCTCTAGAGATAAACAGAGTTATTGAGAGTTATTAAATATTTGCATTACATTAGTTACAGGATCAGATGATATATAAAAGTTGATATAAGGGAAATAACTCTAGTTAGTAAAAACAATTTTTTCTGGCAAGACCCACAATAACATCTTTTTTTTTTTTTAAAGATAGAATGATAGGATATTCATGGTGTATAAAATCATTTTACTTTATGAAAAAATTTGATTTATTGCACAGGCCCTGCAAAATAGATTGAAATATTTCAATGAACTATATAGGGCCAACAGATAAATTTACATTGTGTCAATGGCATTAATGTGGTCTTGAGATTGATGAAAAGTGTCCGAATGTTGAAGATGCTATTTTCACTTGACTTCAGGCCTTCTAAAAGACTGGAGCTCCCCTTGCAGATTTATTCTGGATAGAAAGTCACAAAATTCATGCAATGGTTGTTTCCAAGAATTAAAAGATATAAACATTAGAAAATGTATTGCATTTTCAAGTGTGTCACAGTTCTTGATCATTGATAAAGCTCATATTTTAATTTGCTGGTGTTGCTATTGTCTCCCATCTCTAACAAAGCCTTTCTATAACGGAAATAACAATTCAATGAAATGTTCAAAGGGAACATTTCATGAACATTATTATGACATAACATAAAACTCATTTAGATATCTAATTCAAAATTGATATATTAAAACAATATTATTGATCCAGGACTTTTTAATAAAAGAAAACAAAAGTATTTCATTATACTTAGTTCCAGAGAAAAAATCTATTTTCTTTGGTCTGATTGTTTTCATAGATTACAAATATTTTCAATTATATGACAATCAAAACCCTAGGTTCAACTTTTAGACATCAAACAAAATCAAAGTAAAGTTATATTGTTTTGATTGAATTTGTGTTTGATATTTTGACATTATTTGATTGAATATTATTTGATTGAATTTGTGTTCGATATTTGACATTATTTGATTGAATATTATTTGATTGACTTTGTGTTTGATATTTTGACATTATTTGATTGAATTTGTGTTTGATATTTTGACATTATTTGATTGAATTTGTTTGATATTTTGACATTATTTGATTGAATTTGTGTTTGATATTTTGACATTATTTGATTGAATTTGTTTGATATTTTGACATTATTTGATTGAATTTGTTTGATATTTTGACATTATTTGTGTTTAATATTTGACATTATTTGTGTTTAATATTTGACATTATTTGTGTTAAATATCTTGACAAATCAGCTTTATCAAAAGAAAAAAGAAGCAATGTTCTAAAAGAAAATCATTGCCACAATTAAGCTTGAATTTTATTTCTTTGAAAAGAATAATGTAAATTCCTAACTTTCTACACCTCCTCAATTCAAACCAAAAACTTAGTTTACAAATCTGATTATCTAAGTGATAATATAATACACATAGTGATAATCTGAATTCTTTCTGTATCTTTCTATTTCACTTACCATTGAAGTGCTAAAATAATGATTTTTAACTAAAAATAATTTTATGTTTAAGCAAATATCTGTTTTTTTCTCTGAAAAAATATTTTCAGTCTAGACCATGGATTCATACATTTTTCTACACAATAATTAAAGACTTTTTAACTCTTTTTTTTTCTTTTATGTCAATGAATTATTAATTGGTTTTTACTTAAAAAGTGTAGGGAAAAAACATTTAAAAAGTTTTTCACTCTTTAATTGATATTATATGCCTAAGGCATGTCTGGCTAAAAATTAGAAAAGGTATTGTAGACAGTTCAGAAGGAATACCTACAGTCGGCATTAGAGTTGCTATGCCATGTAGTGTGCTGCAGCAGATGTCTGTTTTTACTTGTATCAAATGTCAAGGTATCATTAAAATACAGTGTTTTTGTTAATAACCCCCCTTTGAAATTTGAATGAAGATTCATGTCTGATAGAAGCTTCAAAATGTTAGACTCTGAATTTAATGCGCCATCAGCTAGTGCTATGGGATGATCATTTAGAATCAATGGTAAATATAATTGTTATTTTAATTATCAGCCATGGTAAATATTAGAATTTGATTAAGTTATTCTAATCGCTATAGCAACAATAACCATTTATTTAATTCTCTGTTTGCTTCAGGCAACCAGATTCCATTACGAAAATATATCAAATTTCGATCAAAAACTGAATTACAAAATTGATTTCCTAATGTTGGTTAAAGTAGAAAATGTTTGCTGCAGGCTATTTCACAGCTAATCTAATTTCTACAGCATCAAACTTTATTTACATTGCTTCAAAGAGATTTGAATTGATGTGATGTTTCTTAAAACGTCAATTGCTTTCCTTGTATGAGCAGACCTGATTCCACAAGTGAGTGCAAGTTAGACGATATGTAACCCTTGATTCAGCAGGTTGATGATCTAATCAATTATTTTGACCTGTTTTATAAAGGGGGTGGGCTGAATTTGTAAGTAGGTTGGGAAAATTATGTGCTCAAAATAACATAAACTAAAGACCATAAGCTAGAGATATGTGTCCCTTAAAATCTTGATCAAAAAGTATCTTGCCATTAATAAGTAGAACACTAAATGTATTAAAAGTTTACGCTATGGTTTTTGAAAATAAGTTAAGCGAAGTAAATGAATAATTGTAGAGAAATATATCCAACAAATTAGACATTATTGCAAAAATCTCCTTTGGGGCTGCATATAAATATGAATAAATGTTCAACAAAATGCAGAAGTTCTTGATTGAAAAATATTTTGAATAATGTTCCCTGCCAATTAAGATGTCAAATTAGCTCTTGTTGCATATTGACTCAATTCCCTCAAGAATGCTTATTGACAGTTTGTTGTTGCCAGTAAATTTCACATTCCTGTTAGGGTGTTGTTTTTATTAAGAACTACTGAATTTATGAATATTTTGACTCGTTTTATCGTTAAATTATGAATATCATGAATATCACAAACTAGTAATGTGTGAAATTGCCATTTTTTTTTATAGCTGTATAGATTTAATCGAATAATAAAGTATTTGTCAACATGTTTTTCACTGAAAATGATAGTTGACATAAAATCAGAATAATCAACTGCAAATCCAAAAGTAAAGCTTTGTTTTTCCTCTTGATTTTAACTCCTTCCCAGATGCCATTAGTCTTGACCAGGGGTTTGAGACGTTTCTATGGGTAGAAGCTGGCACTGATTTGACCCGTCCACTCTCTATCTTATCATTAACATAGGTAAAGAAATGCCTGTTTACCCCAACTGAAAACCGATAAAAATGGCTTCGTCTCCCAGTTTTAAAGCTTATTACCAACTTTGAAAGTAAAAGTTTAGATATGCAGATTTTGGGACTTTTATTATCAATATCAGTCTGCACACATTTTGTTAAATGTCTCTTGTGCAATTAGAAAATTGATTTAAGCTAAGACCAATTTATAGAGATCATAAAACCAATATCAAGCTGCCTTTAAGTGAAGATTTTTCTTTTTATTTCCACAAAATGTCTAAGATAATAACTTCAGAAAATTTTAAGGAAGAGATAGGTCAGTCTTAACATAATCTTACGGAAAAGTGTGAATTTCTCCTTTAGTTTGAAAATTTAATGCAGACTAGTTTGAGATTTAAACCTTATATGTCTCCTCAAAGGTCTAAGCTTTAAATATTTTAAAGGTTAATTCTAGCTTACTTAATTCTGTTTAGTAAGCTGATTGATCTGGACTCTAATTTTTCAAGAACACGAAACAAGTTTTGTAGTTCTGTAGAAAATATCTTAAAATTTGATTGATAACTAGCTTTTTTTGGTATATTTATATTCAAAGTTACAAGATTGAATTTTTTGGAATCTCATGAAATGGTATGGTAGGCTAGTGTTATTATTAATGAAGATCTGAAAGAAACTGTCGCAAAAAAATTCAAATATAGAAATAGTAATGACCTAGATTTAAAAAGCACCCATATAAGGAGCGCGATGTGGCTGTAACATTGTCAGTTATAAAGTAATGGTAATGCCAATACAAGTTGTGATATACTGATCAATGCGAATGTCTCTATCATAGCTGTGATATTCTCACTCTCTCTCTCTCTCTCTCTCTCTAGATTTCTCCTTCCACAACATTGAATACTGTATATATTATCAATATAAACTTTGCGTATTTATCCACTCAACACGCTATATACACTCTTAATTCCTAACATAATGTTTGGTGTATCATCAGAGGAAAAGGGACGTGATTTTGGATTTTGACAGAATTCTGTGTAAAGTTGTGATCATCAGTTTTCGGATGTGTTTTGTGAACTACCATCAGCTGATTTGTGTGACATGAATATTTAATATTTTTGTGCTGTGAAGTGTGATTTAAATACAGAAAATTTGTGTTTGGTAAATTTTTAGTTCATTACTAAATGTTATTATTACAAATCAAATTCAGTTTTTATAATGTTTTTAAAATTCACCAATAATATCTCTATAGTTTGGAGTCATGATTTAACATAGTTAACTTAGACTAGTTTTGTTCAAATAGCATAGTTCTGAATTTTGCAGGGTGAATTATTATTCCACACAATTTGGGAGGGGCATGAAATCAGGAATATTTTCATGTGATCAGAAGATGTCTGGAAATTTGCCAAACTCTAAACATCTGTGAATTTGTTAGGATTATTGTCATTACAATGTTATTTTACATGTCTTCTGGTGATTCATAGGCTCGTCACGTCATTACAAATTCACCCAGCATAGATATTTATATAAAGGAAGAGGTTTTTAGAGTTTCAAAACTAAATTTATTTTTTTCTCGAATTTGGTGCATTGTAGAATCAAAATACTCTTGACATCAAGGTATATCTATCCTGAATTCAATTGGATATCTTAATATTAGATCACCATATCCCTTGATATGTCTTCATATGCCAATCAGTGATGAAGACAAGACTAGGGCTGCAAACTGAAATGTTATTTGAGTAGTTTTGTCATTATAATGCATTGTACACCATGTTGTCATGTCAGTGGCTTTGCTTTTTCCATGTATTTGTTATTTTCCGAGGTTCTATAGCACAGCCAGTGAGAGTGTTGGTTCTATACAATTGTTTGGTTGTGTCGAGCAAATGGTGGCTGTGGGTTCCGATCTTGATCAAAGTCTGATGACCTTAAATAAGTCATTTTCATTCATAATTCCAGTCAACCTAGCTGTAAATGGGTATGGATAATCTGGGAAAGATCAATGCCAAGCGCTTTGGCCAAGGACCATCTTGTAGAAAGATTCTTTAACTTTTGAACCTAAGTTGTTACCCTTGTAAAATATAGTTGTTTCTTTTTTTCTTTCTTTTAAGCTTGCAGTTGCATGTCAGGTTGTCCTAGCATGTCAAGTTAGAAATTAATTATATTTCTATTATTTAACTGATGATAGATAAGAATGTTTATGACAATCTAATAGTAAGGTATGGTAATATTAATGATATTGAATTGTGTACAAGTGTTTCAAGGCTAGGTCTGATTAATAACTATTATGTAGCAGTAAACATTGATTCACTTCATATATTTATAAATATACAATAATAAAATATTTTCATTTTTAAAATAGTGCTAAATACATCAATTGTAGAGCGTTATTGAAATATTATAACATAACTTGAATCATGTTGTTATTCACATTTCACACTGTGCAATCTTCAGACAGTTCCTAAACTCAGAGTAACAACATGATTCTGTTTTAATATATATATATAAAAAGTTCAAAATGAACCTCTGGTTGTAAAAATTATTTGTAAATAAAAAAAATTAGTACAAAATAGTGTATAAAACAATGGACATAACATTTTTTCAAAGGAACCATGCAAGTTTAACAATTCCTATTATTGTGAAGCTTGTGCCTACACCTTTTAATGAAAATTATGTTATCAGTGTTCTGGGCACATTTCTCAAAATTTCTTCCCAGATGTCTAAAAGAGTGCCTATCACTTTTGTGGCTCAGAACGCAATATCGTACTCTAGTGTTTCTACTTTAGACTGATCCATACTTACTGGAGAAATGTTGAGCGTAGAAGTCTCTTGAAAATATTTGCTGGAATTAAACATGAATTTAACCTTGGGTTTAAAACCAGTAATTTGATATGACAAATCTTCTATTAAACTGCATTGTCATCAGAATCTTTCTGTCTGCTGTAAGACATGTTAAATGGAATTTACAAGTTTCTACATATTATGTATTATTCACAAGCGTCTGACAAGTTTTAAATATTCTGAATCTTAAACATGTTGTTGACAAGTTTGACCTGAGAGTGTGAATTGAAGGCCATCAGTAATTGAGATGTTAAATGGATGGTATATGAGAGCTAGTAAGATATTTCTAGCCGTGAGCAGTACCAGCTAACCATTAAGATTTCAATTAATGGATGTAGCTATTCAGTGAATACTAATGAGTTGAGGTTGAAACCTAGTTATTATCATGTCACCACTATTATACCACTGATATATCTACTATTAGTTACTGAGTCTTGGTTGGTATCTGATAGTGACCCGTTTTATTTTGAACATATTTACCCATTAAATGCTTGAGAATGATTTTGTTCAGAAATTGTTTGGGTTATTTTGGTGTGAATTGTTAGTTTCTGTATTTTGATATAACGATTGAATATTTTTTTGCTGATCCCTTGTATGATGTTCATATAAGAGACAGAGATATGAAAAGTAACATAAGGGACAGAGAGATATGAAAAGTAACATAAGAGACAGAGATATGAAAAGTAACATAAGGGACAGAGAGATATGAAAAGTAACATAAGGGACAGAGAGATATGAAAAGTAACATAAGGGACAGAGAGATATGAAAAGTAACATAAGGGACAGAGAGATATGAAAAGTAACATAAGAGACAGAGATATGAAAAGTAACATAAGGGACAGAGAGATATGAAAAGTAACATAAGGGACAGAGAGATATGAAAAGTAACATAAGGGACAGAGAGATATGAAAAGTAACATAAGAGACAGAGAGATATGAAAAGTAACATAAGGGACAGAGAGATATGAAAAGTAACATAAGGGACAGAGAGATATGAAAAGTAACATAAGGGACAGAGAGATATGAAAAGTAACATAAGAGTCAGGGATATATGAAAAGTAACATAAGAGACAGAAAGATATGAAAAGAGACAGATAGATAAAAAAAAAAGTAACAATCTGGTTAGCAGTGGTGTCTATCTCTTTGCAAAAATAAAAAATTCAGTTGAATTTTTAACCTGTTTGTTGAGTTGATGCTCAAAAAACCAGTTGGATAATCCAACAAGGAAGTAGAAGAAATTTCTCTTACCAATGCAAAGAATGTGATGAGAAAAATATTCTGTTCAGATTACTTGCTTTAGGCAATCATTTCTTGTAAAAAAAAAAATATTTGTTGGAAAGAATTTGTTGAAAACTAGAATCTTGAATTAGAATATATACCTTACAGGCATAAAATCTGAATATGTCAAAATGTATTTATAGTCTTATTGTTATGTAGATGATTTATGATATCTTGTTTGTGATTTCTAGTTTTTGCCATTGTACCATTCTGATTGTCTAACAAGCTAACATCTGACAGCTATTGCATACTAACTGCATTATTGATGTTGAAAACATATTGTCAGAAACAGGCAGTGATTAACAGTTCTGTTTCAATGATTTACATTGTCTCTGTTTATCCTTTTAGATACAGATGGTTATTGTCTCTCACCATCATATGCCATTTCTGGAAAAGATATGTCTGATAGCCTTTCAACTCAATATATCTGCTTAGATGAGATTGACGAATATGGCATAGTGTATATAAGATTGAGGGTTTTAGTATTAGTAATATTTATGGTATTAGTGGTAATTACAAAAAAATTCAGCTATGTTAAGCTTTTAACAATTGCACAATTCAAACACAAGATTCAACTTATCATCTATTTTATTTAAGAGAATAATTGTAAATAGCATTTAATAATAAAATTTGACATGTGCCTCACAAGTAATTTGACAAAGTGTTTAATTTTCTCTTTGAAAAGATGGACGCGATTTTTATGGCGTTTTCAAACAGGTACTTAAAATTGCATGAAATTTTTCTTCATGGATATTTGCAGTTTAGAATATTTTATTCATGGTTTTTGACATTTCAAAATCAAGCAATAAATAGTGTAAATAATTGGCAATTTTTGTGAATAAATGTAGGAATTTACATGTCATTATAGAGGTTGATTTTTAGTTTCATACTGTGTTGAATTCAAGCTAGTGTTTAATATATTCCTAACCAATTGATGCAAATTCAAAGTTCCCAACATGTCAAAATATTTTGAAATAATATTGATCTTTCAATTTACATACAGATACTAAAATCAGGAAGTAATGAAACTTGAGTCTTTAAAAGGGAAAATTGATAGACTGAGATGATATTTGTTGAGAATCTGAGTATTGATATTTTCTTGACTTTCTGTGAGATTTTCTTTAGATTGGATATAATAATATTTGGAACAAAAAAACAATATTTTGATTTTCAGAATTATATGTTTTCAAGATCAATCTTGAATAGTAGTCTATAGTTTGCCAGACTTTATTGGTACTGTCTTGATACCATGCTTTCTGCTTTGTGTTTGATATTCCCTTTTACTCCATTTTGTCAGCACACATTTTTAATTGCCATCATTCAGCCATAATTTTTTTCTACCATTAATTAACATGTCATCCCTTCATCATGTTCTTTTTTTTATGTCTTAAGTAAACAAAAGAGCAGTCAATAATTACAAAGCAAACACAAAAATCGGACAGTCAAAAGTATTTATTTGTTACTTGTAAAGGTAATAAGGGAACAGATTTAAAAGGCAAAAAGACTGGTATTTAATCAGCTATTACAGACTTTAGAAATGTGATTATGTTGATTGGATAAAATATGTTTTAATAGTCTTTGGGGAAAATCTTTAATTATATTTCAGTACAGTCAACAAATGGCAGTAATTGCACTGTAGAGTATACACTTTGAAGTTGTTGACAATGAAAATACATAGACTAGACTCTATTTTTTAAATTCCTAATATCATAGAATAAAAATTGTTTGTCTGTTTAAACTTTGTGATTTGTTAGAGACTTTTAGGGATACATTTTCAAAGGGAAATGACAAAGCGATAAAACAGTATTTAATGAAGTTAGAACTGTAATTAAAAACGCTCAATAAGTAAAGGACCTATCTCAGTATCTGTTTACTGTTGGAAATGAACTATGGAAGAATTAATTGATGATTTTCTAAACAATATAGTGTTTAATCATTTATAAATGGTAAAATGATAACCTTTTAACAAACAATTAGAAGATATGAAAGCACTAATATCACTTTCCATTAACAATACTCAATATACATCAAGAGATATTAGAAGCTTAGAATCTAATTATACTTAGAGCCAGACCAAGTTATGTTTGTAGCTACCAGGATGTTTAGAATATTAAACTATGTTAATTGGTCAACTAAGTGGTATAAGGTGTTCTTCAAGAATCATTGAGCTTTATATTGGATCAGTTGCATTGCTCTTGAAATTCTAAGTTCCACAGATTTTGACTGTTCTTCCATCTTCAACCAACCCTACGATCAACAAAGCAATTTTAAGCATTTCAAACCGTTTTGTTGTTGTCTTAAAGGGACAAATGCATGATTTTTTTTTACTTATCATACCTTAGTCTCAGAAATGAGATTTTTTTTTAGCTAAGCCAATCAGTAGTGTTCAGAGCTGAAGACTCACGACAGCTGACAACTCATCATTTTAAGATACTGTGTGATATCAAGAAATGACATCTATAGAAAATTCTTAGTTTGAAGTATTTTTAAAGGAATTATGTGATTTTCATATATTTTTAGTACTTCTGAAGACTATATACTTTTTTTCAAAACTCAAATCAACCTCCCAAAATGGAAATGTTTTGTGAAAATGGACAACTGAACACAGCGATAAGCATAACTTCAGTCAAATTTCAGAAATATTATCATCTGATACAGACCCAGTATCTTGTAGTCCATATTGGTTTGAAATTAGGTTAGGAACCTAGGAATAATTTGATTTTCTTACTATAGGTTATAGTCTAAGTCTCTAAGGATAAAGAAAAGAAAGATTGTGAAGAGCATTATCAGTGAATAATTTATAACGATAAATGTGTCTCCTTTCCAACAAGATATATAGCTCTTCTTAGACAAGAAATATGGCTAACTAAAAGCTTTCTTCCCATTTTACCTCCTTTAGAATTTAGATTAATGTAGTTTGAATTCAAGTGTCAAGGGAGGAAATCTGAACAGTTTTTTCTCAGACTTCAATACAGTACAATTAAAGCTGAGGCCACTACTGTTTTTTTCTTGTGGTAAATTTGACAGAATCTTTTTCATCATTTTGAAGGTGATTTATGTCCTTGTATAGTTAAGTAACTTGGTTGTTTGATGCAGAAGATTCTTCATCCATGATTTTCATACTTGACCTGACCAATGGCTGATGGTGAAATTGTCCCTTGCTGGTAGTAAATTTAGATTTTCTGTGTCAGATGATCTCCAAACTTTATACTCCTGGAAACAATGGCCATAAAGATAATTATTTTTCTTCATTTAGTTAAAGAGGGTTTAACTCTCTTGTGACTTCAGATATCAAAAACGCCTTCTCTATTATTCCTTAAAGGTGCTTGTTATGAGCATGTACTAGATTGACCATTACCACGTTGATTAATTTAACTAGACAACCTGATCTTTTGATCTGGATTGAAGGCTTGACTATTAGCATATAAAAAAAACTGTTAAACTTGACTTCAATGGCAGAAGAGCTTTTTACATCAAAGATTTGTCAGTACATCAAGAAATTATGTGATATATTTCATCCCATTTGGTCCAGTAGAAAAATATACAGGATGTAGGATATTCAGAGATATTAATATACAGAATCATACTGAGATTCTTGATTTGATCATCTGGTTACCATATTGGAACCACCTTCTACTACCTGAATATTTTAACCCTTTCATCTCCAGAGATCTAGCCTTTCAGGTCAAAAAATTAATATTGGTGTTGAAAGGGTTAAAAAAATGGTGTAATTGTAGTGACAGGGTTAAAGAATGGTGTAATTGTGTTGAAAGGGTTAAAGAATGGTGTAATTATGTTGAAATGGTTAAAGAATGGTGTAATTGTGTTGAAAGGGTCTTTGGGTGTAAACATGCTTGTGGCTGATGGTATTCATAAGGGTTAATAGTTACTCTATTGTCTTATTGAATAAACACTGGTATACTTATATAATTGTGATAGTGGTCTGTGATATTTTTACTCTACTTATAAATTGTTTATTATGTTTCTACCATTTCTGCTAAAGATCAAGAGCATGGCGCCAGATTTGACCAGTAATTAAAGCAATATTTGTGATTGTATGCCAGATCATTTGGATTAATGGACTCTAGATACAAGACTATTATATTGAGATAATGTGATATTTTCACTTGCCTGATTTTAAATATTGATGGGATACAACAAGCAACTGAATTTAAAGAAATAGATTAATAGCTTGTTTGCATAAAAGCTTTGTGATTTAATTGAGACACCATTGGATGAGAACATTTATTGGTTGTTTTATTTAAAATTTGTGGAGTCTTTTTCTTCTTTTGTCCAAGATTTTATATGATAACATATCTTGTTAAAATTGCAATTAAATACTGAAGGAGGTAGATCTTTTTTGCAATAAAAGCCAATTTACATTATGATCAATGATATTTTGGGTATAATTTCAAGGGAATTAATGGGCAATGGTTAAATGATGATAGAATTATAGAGAGAAGAAATAAAAGAAATGTGATGATTGCATGAAAGTTGATCATAAGTTCTGAGATTTAAACAGTCATTGACTTAAGTTCATATATTTGAAGCAGGTCTTTATTTAGTACTTTTTTCACAAAAAAGGATTTGGATAATTTGTGTTCAATATAAATATCAATAACAGCTCATATTGTTCTGTGTGGTTTGTTGCAGTACTATTTGCATCATTAATCATTAGTACAATCTGGACAAATAGCGCCAAGAGCATTTTTTAAATAAAAGTTTCGTTCTCCTTCATTCTAATTGGATTTAAAGAATGTTTTTCGTTCAATGAAATTTGACACTTTCGAATATGGAACAAACAGTTTGATTATTGCATTAGATTGGAATCCAACTAAACAACAGTTGATCATGTACATCCTAAATGGCTATAAATAAAAAATGAATGTGATAATTCTAGCTATCACTGCATTCTGAAAAAAATTGTAATATGGGATTAAATCTGTTTAGTTTGAGGAAGAGGTTGTCATCTTGGATTAAAAGCTATCATGTGGTATTGATTGGTTAAAAACAGATCTGTTTTCTCTCAGAATCTCTTGAGAGGTAGAATAAGTCGGTTCTGCACTGAAAACTGTCACATGATCTGCTGCAACTTTTTGCTTTGAATCCACTTATACTTTTTGTGAATGTCAATGACTTGATGAAAATATTTACTCAAATTAATCAGATTTCCTTTGTGACTTGTTGGAGATTGAGCAGATCATGTAAAATGCCTCTATAAAATGATGAAAGTTTCATTTAATCTTCAATTAAAACTTACTACATGACATTTTTAATGTAGAAAATAATGCAAAAATCTTTTAATTTAAATTATTGCTGTTATGAAAAATACTTTTGACATATTAGTTTGACAGCTGAAATATATGAATATAAAGTGAAAACATAATTGAATTAATTAAAAAGCTAATTAGGTTTGTCAGTTTGACATCACCAGCTTCAAATGTTTGAAGTAGAAATTGTTTTTTTGAATTCAATTATATATACCAAAATACTTCTTCTGTGTGAAAAATTTCAGTGTTTGTTTTTTTTTTGTATTTTTTGGCAATAGTTTTATTTTATTAAATACTAAAACTTGAAAAGAAGATGAAATACTGCACTCTAAAATGTTGCCACTGTACAATCTTGTTATTCTCTTGAATACTTGAATAATTGCCGACTATGACTCTTCAGCTTTAGAGATTGTTTAAGTTTGGTTGTAAATTGTTTACTGTATGAAAGTCAGGTTTGTGAGATTTCTCAAACAGTTTTAAAAACAAAAATGTGGCTAATAAAACATTTCTGTTCAGAAACTGTTTACCTAAACTGAATGGAGGTTTATGTTTAGTTTTTTCTTAGAAGAAAATATAGAACATTTTCAAAAAATGTAGAAGACCTCTTAAAAGAATTTGTCCTGAAATTCATACATTAGTTTTGAGAGACCACAATGTTTTCATTAAACAGCTCTGAATCAAGACAAATGATTTTTTGTGGTACATACTTTACTTTAGGTCAAAGATCGTATTTTTTTGTGTGCATATGGTTGCATAATGGCGTAACCTTTCAGTTATTAATATTATATATAATAGTTTATTCAGATAAACAAATTATTTTCTTGTGTTATTTATCGCTATGGCTTATATAGTACATAAAGGTTATCTGATATCATTCTTACAAAAATTTCTTATAAAAATACTGCTAGCAATTCAACAGGTGGAAAATAAGGAAAATAAAGAAACATGGGTATCAGTCAGTGTACATTCTGATAATAAGTTTTGTTTTTGTGTGTAGGGTGGGGGGATTGAGAACTGATCAATAAGAAGATGCCATAAAATTTTGTGGGTAACCAATTCAATATATAAATGACTGTTTTGACTCTTTAGTTATCCCTCCTCTAATTTGGCACCATCTTATTTCTATTATCCAACATTACAAATAATTGTCATGGAGCAATTTTTCTCAATAAGGACTATTATAGGATTAGGATTGGAGTTTCTTAATGGCTGGGGGAAACTTACCTATTTCCTGAAAGAAAAAAATGCAGTTGACATCAGAAAGTGTTACATAAGGCCTTTTTTATTCGGCCCAACATATAGTTGACATGTTTATTCTTCCATATTTAAACATTAAACTCCATTCATTTCATTTCTTGCATATTTAGTTACATTTCATAATGGAAATAGATTTTATTGCTGTATAAATGTACAGTTTTATATATGACAGTTTGTTCCCAAGAAACTCTGCCATTCTCCTAGTTACTATGTCATTTTGTCTCATTTATTGATTTTTTTCGTGATATGAAAGTTTTAGACTTCTTTTTAGGTTATGTACAGTAAAAACATTAATAACACATTACATATATGTAATCATTCAGAAATGTAGACGCTTTTAAAAGCCTTTGATTTACAGAAATTTGATGAAGCCAATGGAACTGAGCCTCAACTGGTTAATGATTACAGAAAAGTGGAACAATTTGGCAAGAATAAAACCTACTCAAGGGATAGATGGTAGACAAATTAGTTCTCTGGTGTACTAAATGACTGAATATTATTTGAATAATTCGATGTGGAAACTATAATAGTGTTATATATTAATGTATTATTGTTGGCAAAGGACAGGAATTTGTATGTCACGGTTATAAAATATTAAAAATACAAATTAACATATTATACAAGATTTACATGATATACATTCTGTCACAAACTGTAGTAGTATTGTAAACATACATGATATAAGCTAAATTCTGTCAAAACTGTTTCGACGTGTCCCACAGAGATAATACATAGCAGGCTGTTGCAAAATGACAGGATTCCCTAGTACAGTTGGAGGGAGCCACAGTGGCTCAATGAGTTTGAAGCTTGCTCACTAACCTGATGGTCAAGGGTCAAAATAATACCTGACTCAAACTGATGCCAAGTGTGCAAGTATAAAATTTATCGACAGTTGGAAATCGAAAAAGACCAGACAAAAATCTGCCTCATTCCGCACTGCATTATGTTGCATGACCTATAAACCCAAACAAGTGCAGAAAAGTAAGAAATGAAAACATGAAATATTTTGCCTTTGCTTTTAGTCTTTTGCAAGCCATGCATAGGTTATACTATTGTAAAGAATCATTGGTTCATATAGGAAGCTATAACAGTAAATGTGAATAATTCATTCATTATAGAATGAGTCACTATGGACATTTATCAATTCATCTTCTTATATTGAATAATTTATCATGTTTACTGTGATTCAAAATTTTTATTGTTTCCGTGTATTGGGTTGAGATTTATTAGCTTTGACATGGTGCTAGGTCATTGATCACTATTCTTCTGATCTTTCAGTTGTTGAAATCATAAAAGTTGCATTTATTCAAAGTTCCTTAGTTCCTTGGATTGTATGTTGAAGGAAGAGTGTTATCAGAAATGATGCAGATATACCGATGCAGTTGTTGATATTCTGATGCAGTTGTTGATATTCTGATGCAGTTGTTGATATTCTGGTGCAGTTGTTGATATACCAATGCAGTTGTTGATATACCAATGCAGTTGTTGATATACCAATGCAGTTGTTCATATAATGATGCAGTTGTTGATATACCGATGCAGTTGTTGATATTCTGATGCAGTTGTTGATATACTGATGCAGTTGTTGACATAGCAATGCAGTTGTTCATATACCAATGCAGTTGTTCATATACTGATGCAGTTGTTCATATACTGATGCAGTTTTCTAAAGTTAACAAGTAGCAGTGACGATTTCAAGAATTGTGAAATTTTCTATGTGAAAAATGCTGATACTTCTGTTAGTAATTAATCCTAAAATGCTTATAAAAGTACTTCAATGACATCACATAATTGGGACTGTGTGCCCTTGGTATAAGAATTGCTGTAATAGATCAGGTTCATTGGTATGGCTGAAACAGTTGGTAAGAGTGTTATATGTAATGGTAATCTTGAATGTATGTTGACCTTGAACAAGTCTTCTTTCTGCATTATTCAGTCCAACCAAGTGTAAATGGGTAAGGATAATTTGGATAAGATCTCTGCCAAGTGGCTTGACAGGATCCTTATTGTGAACTTATATTATTAACCTTTGTAACAAAATGGTGGCTTCTATTTCTCTGACATGTTAAAAATTAATTTGTAAATCAATTTTGTCATTGTCTGTAGAAAATTGCACTGGAAGCACAGTGAAGTGTTGCAATTTGATCAAACCGCCATCGATGTAAAAATTGGTGTTTTAATTTTTCAAAGAAAATTATTTATTCATCAGTTGATGTTTGTAAACTGAAAGTTAATTAATAAGGGTGTGAAAGTGTTGTGATGAACATATCCAAAAAGATGCTACAAAATAACATCAAAGTAAAAGAAATCCTGTTAATTGGCTTAAACATGAAAGTTAGTTTGGGATCAAATCAATTGCTGTTCACCTTTCATGCATCAAAACAGCAATTTAATGGGTTGAAGTCAGCTTCTTGCCTCAAAGCTATGATTGTTAATTTAGAATTTATGACCTCCCTTGGTTGATAAAATCTTTGATTTGAAGAATAAAGACGTCAATATAGAAACATGGTAAAATATTCATGTCATGATTAAAGAAGATATAACAAAGAATTATAATTAGAAGAGTCAACTTGATTTCTTATTGGATCACAGTGATTCGGGAATATCTAATTATTGTTGTAGGTTGTTACAACCTATGAGCACAATATTTTTGTGAATATTGTTAGTGTTTTGTGTCAACGTTAATTTTGTTGTGAACATTGTTAGTTTTTATGGGAGCATTCTAAATCATATTGGATGACATTAAATGCAACCTTTGAGAGGTATTTTTGTGAACAGTGTTGGTTTTTTGTGAACATTGTTAGCTTTTTTGTGAACAGTGTTAGTTAGCTTTTTTGTGAACAGTGTTGGATTTATGTAAAAATTTTAGTGATATTGCGATAATTACGAATTAAGTAAGTTTGTGGAAAAATGTTTGGGAATGATCTGGTTTCTGTTGCACTCTTAATTGTGATTGATTGGATGTCAACTGGGAACTTTCATCTATAACAAAATCATTAGAGGTTCATTCAGATTCCACTATAACCATTTGTTTTATGTGAATGAAGTTGGTTTTTTTTTTACAATTTGTCCAAGAAGTTTTAAGAAGTTTTCATCAATATATCAGACCATTATTATTTAGAACTCTGTAAGATTTATGTTCAAAGTGCAGTGTAAAGACAAGAAAAACTCAGGAATCTTTTACTATTATCATTAAAACGTAGTAACAAGCATAAAATTGGCACCATACTGAGACACCAAATTATCACCCATTAGAATAATGATGGTTTATATAGAAATGTTAAACTGAACTCTCATAACCTGTCATAAATTTTTATTAAATATCTGAAAGTGTTGGCACAGATGATTGTGCTTGTTTCTGCTATAATTTGATGGTTTTGAGTGATTTTTTGCTTTAATGATGGTAACACAATTAAGATTATTGGTTGAATAAGTCCCATTCTTTGTAATTCTTGCAGTCATGCTGTGTAATTGTAGTGTTTGTTTTTGTGGTTTTTAGCAAAAAATTATCTCAGAGAAACATTACCGAATGCCAAAAACTCATGAACTTATTGTTAATTTGCTTTCAAGATGGAGATTTGAACACATCTGAGTGATTATATTTTTATGTATTCATGAGCTATTGATCACAGAGATACTATGTGCAATATTATCATATATAAATGGTTATGAAAGGGGTTAATTCAGTGGACTGAAAAGGGTTAATAACTTGATAGTAATTTGTTAATTAGTAATTAGGAGGTATTGAGTAATGTGATTAGTACTCTATGCAATTTCAATACAGTAGAACAGATGGTGGATAAGCTGCTGCCCATATATCTATATTTATACCTTTCCTTGAACTTGATGACAGTCATTTTGGTTTCAAGGAGTTTTCATATTGATAAGTTAGTTACTATTTGATGTAAGTTTAGAATGGTGAAGAAAAAACAAAATATGAGTCATAACTGTCGAATAAAAATCCAGATGCGAAGTGATTGGCAAATTAAATAGAATTTGATAACCATGAAACTACATGGAGAGTAAAATGAAAAGACAGCCAATCATCGTAGGATACAATATGACACCAAGTTGCTAGTATATCTGAATTACGATTTTATGCAAGAGATTTCTTACAAATGGCTTGAGCAGGTATAAGAAAGTAACATGTATTTAAGATTGTTATGGTGAAAATATTCAAGTTTGCTTCACTGGTTTTAAATGTAAGATTTCAGACTCAATGTGAATTTAATTACACTTACACCATTGAAAACTGTGAAATTTACTTGTTAACTTTTCTCTTTGACTGGTTAATTCAAGTACATTGAAGTTAAATTTTCCTGATGTAAGGTTAGAGCATTTAGTGGCATGGTTTCAGAAAACTACAGATGTACACTGCAACAAAGTGATTAGTTTTTTTACTTGGTTTGAAATTCGGGTTATGATTATGAATATCTATGTTTGAGGGAATTTTGTAAACTTAAATTTTTCAAGTTATGTTTTGATAGTTAAGAATTGTTTTGCGTATTGCCCTTAATTCTGTTTTCTATTTAGTTTGACTTGTGTTATCTTAATTAGATGAGTGATATGTCTTCTAAGTTACTTGTAAAATGTTAAAATTGAATTTTAGATCCTGGATATGTTTCATAAACAGCTTTAATGTGAATATTCGGTGAAGAACAGTCTGACTTTCTTCCATGTTTATATAAAAAAACATAAACGTAGACAAAATTTATGTATCTTCTTTGAAGAGTGGGTGTAAAACTTTCCAGTTGAATTAATATTTTCCAACTCACTTCATGAAATTGATAGAATTTCATAACATTTTACAAAAAAACTCCCAGTGAACCTATGTACAGTTCATTTGTGAATTTTGACAGTGGAACTCTTCATTATTAAAGTAAACATTGGTATCTTGTAATAAACAATAAACTAAGACTGCTTGCTTTTCAAGCAATAATCTGTGAACTTGCACTAAATTTTCATTAGTTATTTTATTCCATTAGTGCTTCAACTCGGAAACAATTCTGGAATAAAGAAATAAACTGTATTATCACCTTTCAACATCTATATTTTTCATTAAAATTCTATTGGATGTGTTATTTTTGGATCGACGTAGAGCAAATTTACCTTCATGTTGAGATTAAAGGAGAGCAGGTCTTCATGGAAACATGGGAGCAATCTATGATAAAGTTCATATAGGAGGTAAATATCTTAATTATTTATTTTAAAATGTGTGATTAAATCTATAAACTCAAGAGAAAGAAGGATACTCTGAAGATCATATTTGTCATCTTCTGCATTTGAATGTGAAAGAAGGCCTGATGTGGAGAAAAAGACCTATTTTACTGTCTTTATCATTCCAAACAATGTGTTCTATACTACTCTAATCCTAACAGACCAATAAGAAATAAGTTGTCCATTTACATGAAAAGAACTACAATCTACTGGATGTTCTGTTAAATTACCTATAAGAACTCATTATGAGTGCTGTATATCAAATGGAAGGCATTACTTTAATCAGAATCTCATTTCTAGACATGAGAAATATTTTTTATACAGATTTAGCAACACTAATGCATGACATTTGACATGAAAAAATGTTTTTGTCATTCTGTGAAAAGCTTGACCCTGCAGACATTATTATACTTATGTTGGCATGTCAGCACGATTGTTAGATTGAAAGCATGGAAAAGTTCAAATCAAATCAATAAAGTTCTCCTTTCATTGCCTGAAACTATGAGATGATTATAGTTAAAGTATAGCACATACATGCCTAGATGATTTCCTGTCAGTAATGTTAACGGAACTTAGACTAATATCAGGCATTGTTCTCAGAACAATAGATAATATGATTAACCAATTTATTATTTCTGAGCGTAATCGTTAATGCCTTTTCCATTCATCGTTCATGCTTTCAAAACCTCATATCCTTTTATCTCCTTGCGTAATAAAAGTATTCTGGCTAAGGTCTTTAAGAATTTTTTATATGTTGTATTTCTGAGTGAAACGCCAGTTTATTGTTCAGTACAGTGAAGAAATCAATAAGTTTCATGTTAAATGAAATTTTAATCTTATTTACATGTAAGATAGGAGTGGGTGTTTTTTTAAGTAGACATATTTCTTGTAAAATGTTTTGATTGAATATGACAACATTGACATTTCCATGTCAGCAACTATTCAGATTGAGAAAATTCCATGTCAGCAGCTATTCAGATTGAGAAAATTCCATGTCAACAGCTATTCAGATTGAGACAATTCCATGTCAACAGCTATTCAGATTGAGACAATTCCATGTCAGCAGCTATTCAGATTGAGAAAATTCCATGTCAGCAGCTATTCAGATTGAGAAAATTCCATGTCAGCAGCTATTCAGATTGAGAAAATTCCATGTCAACAGCTATTCAGATTGAGAAAATTCCATGTCAACAGCTATTCATTTGAGAAAATTCCATGTCAACAGCTATTCATTTGAGACAATTCCATGTCAACAGCTATTCATTTGAGAAAATTCTATGTCAACAGCTATTCAGTTTGAGAAATTTCCATATCAACAGCTATTTAGATTGAGAAAATTCTATGTCAACAGCTATTCAGTTTGAGAAATTTCCACATCAACAGCTATTTAGATTGAGAAAATTCTATGTCAACAGCTATTCAGATTAAGAAAATTCCAAGTCAACAACTATTCAGATTGAGAAAATTGAATGTTTACAGATGTTCAGATTAAGAAATTTCCATCTCAGGAAGTATCTTGATACATATATATTTACTCTCCATACGATGGTATAAAATGACATTTTTCTGAAATATTATCAGTTTTTTGCTGTGGAAATAAGCACTTATATTTTAGCTGTGTCGACTGTAATAATGAAGAAAGGTCAACTGACTTATACATGCACGAAATAAGAACCCACACCCACCATTTTCAATTTGATTGACAGAAGAATATCTATTACCTCAATGGCACATGAAACCAGTTTTCAGTTTAGTGTCTTCTTTGGATCATTCTAGAAATGAACATGAATGCAATTAATCCTTTAACAAACCCAAAGGAATATTCCTGGCAGTGATTTTGCTCAGATCTTGATAATTAATAAAATGTGGCTCCTAAGGTTACCCTAATCTGATCTGTCCATGTCATGGAATGTAAGAACATGCCAATACAATGGCATAGTGACGTTTATATTAGATTAAAACAGATCCAGTTCCTATAAGACAGACAGTAAGTAAACAAGATTGAGATGAAAATTAGAATCTATTTTATTTTCCTCATGACTCTGTGTGTACCTACATACTCATTTTAACATTCAATAGTAAGATAAATATCACTTCATTTTAAACTTGTTTACAACTTGGTCAAATAACTATCAATTATGCAATGTTGACTCTGGGAAAGAATATTCCAGTCAGGTCTCAGAAGAGTTTTTTTTATTTCAGGATTATTAGGTTCCATTGAAGTTTGGTTGAAATGCCATTTTTACTGGACCTCTGTGTGAATTATCATGAAGATAGTCAAATCTAGGGATATATTTAACACATTTTTTATGATTTTGTCCCTCAACAATTATTTTTGGAGCCTAAAGCCAGCACTCACTAATAAAATCTGTTGATGGAACATTTGAGATTTTTTGATGATACCTGTGTACACCAAATTTCTTCAACTAATTTTATTTAAAGTTGACTTGTAAAAGAGATATTGAAACTCATTGGCCCTAAGAGAGCCTTTCTAAAAGGTTCAAGGCGGAGAAAGATGTAGAACTCTGTCCTTGATCCAAAATTATGTTTGCACTTGTATCATTAGTACAGATGATATTTCTATTTAAATGTCAAGATTTCTCCAAATAAAAACACTTGAGACTGGCTTCCTATTTTCTGTCTATTTCATCTTCACATTTAATATTAATACTGGACAGTGGTAGGAAGTTGACTGATTATGCCAACCTCTGGTGACTGAAGACTGACCTTCATTATTGTGCTTCAATATAAGAACAACTGCTTAATCAAAGTTGGTGCACAAGGTTTATGGTCATGTGTCATCTAGTTCTTAAAGATCAAGAAAATAGATGTGACCAATGCAGACACACCAAGAATTAGTCACATGCTCTCGCCGTGAAGTTAGAAAACCAGAAAGCCATAATAAAACGACCTGGCATTTTGCTCATTGGTTTTTTCGAGTTTACCATGTTTGAATTAATTCACTGGTATAACTGTTTATGAAGGGCCGCAAATTTTTACTGACATTAAAATTTCAGGGCTTAACTGTCTTCATTAGCCCAGTTATTAGTTCTAATATTATTAAATGAATTGATAAATAAAATTCTATGCGATATGATTTAGACAAAAGCAAACTTGACAATCTATAATATCCTGATTAGAGACAAAAAACAGTAAATTAGCAGTGTGGCCTTGATCTCTTGGACTTCATCACAAACTAATGGCCCATTAGTACTACTAATTTTCCTGTCAATATCTTCTTGAACTGTCAGGAATCTTAGAATCAATTATTTACTTTATCCCAATAAACTGAGAATCCTGGAACACAATTGAAAGATTGAGATGAAAGAAAGTCTTAGATCTTTTTCTGATCAATAAGTCAACAGTTTGGTATTTACTTATTCTGATATTGTGGACCATTATTAATTGACCACTTTACATTGTAGTGTCCATGCACCTTCCATCTTAATAGTTATTTCAGGTCTGTTGACACCTCAAAAAGTGGTTATTTAAAATTTTATATCATTTGACCTTTAAATCATCATCTCTTCCCTAATTTCTTCATGGAAGTTAAATTAAAAAATTTGTTTTATATACAAAGCATTGGTGTGAAATTCCAAATTTTGTAGATAATCCAGGGATCTTATTCTCCAAGTATTAACTAAAGATTTTGATGACCCCATCATCTGATTGGTTAATCACTAAAATCAATCTTATATTTATTTTTATTATCCATTCTCATTACTGTATTTTTTAACATCTGGATTTCATGTAATTTAAGTTCTCAAGAATAAGGCCCTATAAATCTACACTAATCAAATTCAGTTTTCTTGGTTGTTGGTTCCGATGGAAATGAGAATCAAAGGCCTTGTTAAGAAAGAAGATGGCTACAGACTAATCAGACTTTAACTTCAACAGATACAGATTGAGTCTATAGAATTTCCTATTTCAATACATTTTATTTTAGACAGGTTTTTTTCTTACCATTGAATTTCTCTGATTCAATGTCAAAGGTCAGTTTGATTCATATCCTCAGTTCCTAGGTTAGAACTTCTACTTAGATTGAATATAGTACGGACCAATCTGAAATCAATTTTGATGACATCACCAATCTAAAGAGCAGAATCAAATGGTTCTCTGGGAGCCAATTACACGACTTGAATAATGAAGAAAATCAAATGCATGTCAGTGCTTTTGACCTACACAGAAAATGACAGCTATTATGGATGTTATATGGCATATAGAGCTTAGTGGTTGTAGATTAAATGGACATTGATGACTTTCTGAAGAAATATAGAGGTAAAGAAGATCAATATCAAGGACATTGACCACCACAAATGGTCACTTTATTTTGATGGTCATTCAGATACCTAGAGGTCTTTCCACTGTTAACATATAAATTAAATGCCAAGCCACATTAATCATGATAGATTTCTATCCACCATTATTTGATCAAGTTTGATGGATGGCCATTTTATCACCAATATCTTCTTCTGCCTCCTTCTCTAGTTTACAACATAAATTGTCTATTATCATTCTGTCGTTATTTATTTTCTTAATTAACCAAGACTTTGGATGATTTGAAAACATTCCTTATTGAAGCTTCTAAGTGGTAATTGGATTAGTTGGCTAGTTGTCTGCAGGGACAAAAGACCACATCTCTAGGTTATTGATCACGTTATCTGTCCTCAGTGATGCAGATAGGAAGGACTGACATGCAGATAGATTCTATTTAATTATGGATATAAGTGGAATAAACATATTCCCAATAGACTATGCATATTGAAGAAATCTTAAAGTGTAGGTGTACAGACAAAATTCAGTGTATTGGGGGTACTACACTTACAACTAGAAAAATTTTAATTTCATTTTAGGACTATACATTAAACTAGCTGAACTCTACAAACACTTTCATGTACTTCAATAATTTAAAATCTGTATATATACAAAAAATGATGGTGTTAGCAAAGAAATTTTTCAAAAATTTTAATGTAACATCTACATAATTCAGATTAAGATGAATTGATGAGTCAGAAATTTCCAGACACGTTCATATAAGTTTATTATGACTCAATAAAATGTCTGGATAATCATATATTATAACCATTAACATAAGGAAATGACTTTAAGAATGATGTACCAGACAATTCCATTTTGTTTTTTAGTACGGTCTGTTGAAAGTTTCAGATAGAGTTAAAGTGTTGTCTGCTTTGTGATTGATAAAAACACTCAGTAGATTAAAGGTGAATTGAAAACTCTAGCAAGCCAGACAATCAAGCGTTTTGTCACAGAAATAAAATTCTAGTTCAAATATTGATCGTCTAATCTAAAATGAAATTAACATTGGTTAAACTAAGAATATATATTTTCTATCTGAATGAATTACTGTTAAATTATTATCAACTCTTGATTAGAGCCCAGAATGTATCACTTCAATTTTTTAAGAATTGATTAGAATTCCACTTTGCATTGTGATTTCATTTTAAGAATTTTTCTTTTTTAGGCCAGACACTTTTTTTTTCTTGTTTTACAGATCCTTCTACCTTATATTTCCAGGGATCAGAAGAAAAAAAAAATAAACTCTGCTGAAAAAAACCTTCATTTTTGATGGAAAATTAAAATTATCATCAGATACTTCCATTATTAATAAAATATATGATTTTTTATCAAATCAATACTGAAAAAAAAGGATAATCCAGGGTAATCCTGGATTGAGTCAAGTTTTTTTTTCTCTCCTTTCCCTTACATACTTTTTTTTTTCCTTCCTGCCTTCACAGATTTTTCCAGAGAAAATCCCTAAAACAAAAAAATAAATTGATTTGGCCTTATATTGAAATTTAAACTGGAATTCTAGTTGTATTGATAATATGCCACATTCCATCAGATTCCAATCTTCAAATAGTTTTGATTGGAAAACCATTTCTAATCAATTGGTTTAGAGATTTTTTATAGTGCCATGTTTTATTTAATGTTTGTGATCATAAGAGAATAAGATGGAACTGGTATACAAAGAAGATTGTGTAATAATGATGATAGCAGAATTGATTCTCCATAAATCATTAGCACTCAAAAGGAAAAACCAAATCTGATGCCATGATTTTAAGATGATTGCCAAGAAATTGGGTCCAAAGATTATAGGTTATAGAACTCTTTAGTTTATTGTTATGATTTTCTCAGACTTTGAATAGAAAACAGGGTTAAGCCATCACAAAATATTAGCTATTAATCCAAACTTTAAGTTTGATCTTAGTGGCAAAAACCAGAAAAATATCAGTTGATGGAATAACCAAATAGAATTTGGGCTTCATAAGCTTAATCTTCAAATTTAGAGCGCAACTGTAATGAAACCACATCAAAACTTCTTTATAGTTACTTCTTTAATTGATAGATTAAAAACACTAAACTCTGAACTCTTTTCCATTTACCAAAATGGCCGACATTATGCTCTCTGTATTTATTTCTCAGGTTTATGCCATCAGACGACTTTCTGATGAGAAAATTGATTTGATTAATTTGATTAATGTTTCCATTTACGTAGTAACATCCTTGGAAACTTGTGGTACGTGCTGAAACTGAATTAGTGAGAATCTAACTATAATCTCCTTCAAGATTAGATATCGTCTCGAAAGGGAGACAATCATCTTAGTTGTTGACGTCTTGTAATTACAGATTTTAGTCTGAACTGGTCTGATGTACTGAGTTCTAATTTTTGTTCTTTGCTACTGGTTTGAAATTGCCTGGCATACAGTTTATATTTTTGATTCTTGAAAGGTCTTTGCCATTGGGTTGAACTTGCCTGGCCTACAATATTTATTATGTGGATTCTTAATGTAGGGTCTTTGGGTTGAACTGGTCAAACTCACAAGTTCTAATTTCAGTTCTTGATGCCACTGATTCTTTATGTACAGTATTTGTCACAATGAAAGGAAAGGAATTTGCACAATTTGTATGAATCATATTCTGATAGGGTTAAAGTTATTTAAGTTAATAATTGTCTAAATAGAACTTGTGTTATGAGATGAACAGTTGATCCTGTAAATTTCCAGACAAGATCTCTTCATCAAAAATTAACAGACGTTATAGGATAATGGAAAAATCCTGTTAACAACAGTCATATATGATTTAAAGAACCAAAACCCTCATTTATCAAATCCCATGTGAATGCTAAACGTAAATGGCATTTTTTATGATTTATTATTTCCCTCTGTTGAAAGAATTCTTTCCATTAGTTGCAGAGATCATGTCAGTCCTCTATGTTAGCGCCATGGAAATCTTCAGTGAAATTCTTACATATAAATTTCATTTCTTATACATCCATCAAATTTTACTGGTGAGAAATGAAATCAATCATTTGGTGTCAAAATTTCAATAAATACAATTATTAGCACAAGATAATGTTCAAAATTCTGAAATGTAACTCAAAAATATTTTTTTATTAACTGCTGATGGATCTTACAGTTTGTTTGAATACAGAATACAAAATCTACTCTTCCACTTAGAGAAATATTGTCACCTAAAGCTAGCTGGCAGCCATTATCGGGATTATGTTCAATATTTGCTGACTTATTTTCAACCAAGGGTGCCATTCTCGATGTTGACGTTAATACGATATGACATATATAGGGAAATTGATGAAGCTTGGCTTATTAGCTAGCACGATACAAATGAATGGAATGTATTTACTATTTGACTATTTGTCTAGGGAAATGTAATTGTCTGAACACAATGTCTAAAAATGGTATTAGTGATGAACAGATTAGAAAATAACAAGACTAATGGACTAATAATGTAATTTATTAAATGTAATTACAAGCTAATCAAAGGTTTTGTTTTTATAAAGCGGATAGCTGGTAGACACAATAGAGAGCTAAGAGTCAAATAGTATTTTATTGTTTTGATGGTAATTTAGTCATCAGATGAAACTTCAGTCTAAACTCTAAATTATGGTTTGCTCTAGTACTGCGTTTGCCAATCACAGCATGTGAAACATATCAGAATATGGGATAATAGACAAAAACTAATTTTTACAACTGGATATTTAAACACACATAAATAATATTACAAGCAATTTATGGTCATTATATTGTTTACTTTAATCCAAAACCTTTAGTGTTCTTGAACCCAATTATTGTGCATATATTACCAGAGAGAAAATTTATGTTCACTCTAATAAAACAAGGAATGCAATTCAGCGAATGGTTCACCAGTTGTCACTCAAACAGTTCACATTTTGCATTTCAGTATCTTTGCTTGTTTGCACATATTGCTCAATATAATGGATGACCAAAAACAATCTTTTTTTAACATTTCAAGTTTTCAGTGCAAGTTGAAACTTGATGTGAATGTATATCAGTTATAAATGAAACCTGTCATCTAAAGTGATAGGAATTATCAAGAATGATATTATATTTATTATTCGTGGGCGTGAAGTAAACCAATACATGACTTTAAAAATATTGATTTTTTAAAATATAAATGATGATATATAACTGTATGAAATATTATGTAAATCATGTCTAGCATTTTGTTATTTAGACTAATTTACATATTTTACATAATTATTCCAGTGTATAGTCAAATAGAAATATATCGGCTGAACAATTTAAAAATTATCTTTATATATCAAAATATTAAGTCTAGTCTATTTCATACATGTATTAATTTAAAGCTCTTGAATGTAAGAATTTTATGTTATCTGAAAGAAGATCAATATCTTGGATGTTGACCACTACAAATGGTCACTTTATTTTGATGGTCATTCGAATACTGAAAGATCTTTCAAAGCATAAATATATGGGCATTTACATTATACGGTTTTAAAATTGTATATATCAAAATATTCAGACCTAGTCTACTTCATACATGTTATGTTATCTGAAATTACAATTTTGACGGAAAATACATTGCAATGAACAATGTTACTGTTTGGTTTCAGATTCTGTGTATATCTTGATTATATATCTACCTTGAAGCATACATTCTATCTTGTTTGATATAATATAAATAGACATCATGATTAAAGATGCTTCCAAATTTATTTCAAATAAACACGAAAATAAAGTTTAGTCTTAGTTTAACATACATTAGAAAAACATGCACTTTCCTTAAATAACATGCAATATGATAAAAATTCATGTAACTTAATAAACTTAAAAGTACATGTCTAATGTAGCAAGAATAATAAATCTTTCAAATTAAACTTTAAACATATTACACATGTCAAAGTTTGGTCAAAATATATACAGCTTAGGCAGAAAATATACAGCAATTTAATGAAAAAACATGTATTGAACATTTTCTATTGCACTGGTGAACTCACTATCATAGAGAATTACATAAATCTGATGGTAATTGCATCAATTGATTTATTTTAAAATCTTGTGTTTTTCAGACAATGATATCGATGACTTGGAAATGCAAGTGGTTAGGTATAAACCAGAGGGACTTGATATATTATGCCGAAACACCAAGTTTTCGCGTAAAGAATTACAGATCATGTATAGAGGCTTTAAACAGGTAAGTTTACTTATGAATCTTTCGCCTTTTTAAAACTAGTGACAAGGTTTATTTATGAAAATGGATGATTGATATTCATTGTCACAAGTTTTTTCTTGTGTTATGACCCATGTGATAAAATTTGTAGTAGATGGTCATAGAAGAGGGAGGTAACCTTTGAAGACTTTTAACAGTTAGACGATGCTTGTTTGAGCTGCTATTCTCCATGGACACAATGATGACATAGGATCACATTTTATTAAAGTTGGCCCACTCTCTCCTATAGTCACACTATTGACACTCTTCCATCATGGTCACCTGGAGCAAGTTGCACTGACAGTATTTTAGGACAATATACCATTAAAAACACATATATTCCATTTACCATGTTCATGCATCACAAATTACAGAAAATGTTATTTACCAGACTCTAACCCTGAACCCTAAAAAATTATTATCGCAAAATTCATCTAACATAAAATGTCAAAAATTGTATCTGTAAGAAGAAGTGTTTGAAGTAATTTAATTCAAATAATTTGAATTCCACTTGTGATCTTTTTCTGAATATCAAATTGTTACATATCAAAATATTCTGCTTCTCTGTTAAAAAACATCTTGAGTGACATGACAGTCTTTCTTGTAGCATGAAGTTCTTACAAGTTTCAATTTAGTTTTTTCTATCTATAATTGGTCCAACTTGCACAATAAGTAACAAAATCAATACAATTTCTTGACTTTGAGAAACCAAATTGATATATATACGTCTGGTTGGTTCAGAAAATCTGCTATCAATTTGTCATCAACACAAAGTAGATGTCATTAGAATCTGTGGATATTGAGATGTTTTCTTCTGAGCATTGTCAGGTTATTTCCTATAGATGGCACCACCTGATTTACATGGTATCAAGGGATCATGTTGCTAAGTGAGATCAGTTTCTGCCAAGTTTTACTGACACTGACAAGACCTCTCCTATTTGTTGCTTTCACATTGCTGATTAAAAGCCTGTATGAAGACCTGCAATCCTCAAAGACTTTGTTGGCATGCAGAATATTAAATTCCTTTTACTACAACAGTTGGTTGTTATTCAAATGAGCCACGATCTTTTTTTATTCTCATTTGATGCCATTCTTGCTTGTCAATACGATAGTTTTTATTAAGATGAAATTTGGTATGTCTTTGATTTCTTTTTTGAAATTGCTGCTCTATCAGCTGTGCTAAGACAAATTGACAGGTGTCCAGAATGTGTTTCCTCTATGATTTGAAGAAAACTTTGTCAACTTAAGGTTTTGCCATATGAAGATGCTGTTCTTCAGGCTAATGCATATTGGTAAATTTTTATTGAAAGATATTTTTTCCTCAATGCCATTATTGCTTGGTCAATTCTATTTTGTATCTTGCCTAGTTTACCATAAAAAGCAAACAACTTCTGATTATGAAAATGTTTAATATGTGTGTGTGTGTGGCCTCTTAGATAATGCTGTATTGGATCTACATTTTCTACTCTTTGTTGAAGATTGATTAAAAAGATGTCAAGTGAAGTGTTAATTAAGATTTGGGAGCTCGTCTGTACAGTCATTGAACCTCATGAGATAGTAATGGTATGTTTTGTAGAACTATTCTGTAGGTACTGTCAGCACTAGTTAATAGAAGTCTCTCAAGTGATTAATTAAAATTACAAGTGATGATTAGTATCTAGAATTACTAGTAAATCAAGTGAATGAATCTTGTTAGAAGTAGTAGGTCTAATGGATGTATTCCTTAGGATTTTGTTATTTTCAATATGAATTCTGAAAGTTACATACTTAAAAATATTTTGATGATTCCCTGGTCAACATCAAGTTCCTATATTGTCAAATACTTTCTCTTAAAGTGGTTGAGCTGAAGCACACACATTGGATATTGGGCAGAAATCAATTCCAAGAGATTTGGCCATGGACTGTCTGCTGGACAAGATCCTTGTGAACTTATATTGTAATCCATGTAAGCAATGGTAGATTCTTTCTGAATAAATTGGTTTTAACAAGTCTGTTATGAATATGTTATATATGGTTGAAACTTGTGTTTGGTGCGTGTCTAGACATGTGGTATGTATATCTTGTACTGCAGTTCACCTGCATTTTAAGTAATTGCAATGAGGCTTCTAAATCTTATATGGGTGTATGGAATTTCATTAAATGTCATAAACAAAACCCAAGTATTAAGAGGTTAAAGAAGGTTTTCGTGTTGGTATGATATTAGTAGTGTATTGAATGACAACTGATTGTCAGTTGAGAGTTTTATTCTAGAATGATATTGACTGTCTAAAGATTTTCTGTCCATCATTCACTGTATATATTGGATAATCTAAAGATATGACATGTTTTAATAGGATCTAGTATATTAATGATTAATTCAACATATTCAGTGTTTTTTATCTTCTTCATAGTTCTAATTTATCAATATAACTTTTTTACCAATGTTTTGATGCGAACAAATTTATGGGAATTTGAATCTGCAACTATCTTAAAGCTCCATGACCAAAGACTTAATTGAAAATGAGCTCCATTGAAATGATAAGCTATGTGTTGTTGTCAAGGCAGGTCATGCTCTCCCTTCTTGAACACCCAATGCCACTCTGTGACTGTCTATTCTTCATTCCTTGCAGAGAGTCCACAAGCTAATAATGTATATTGGTTTAATTAGGAATGGGGCATAAAAGACTTGAACTTTGTCTGGTGCTCTGAAAGTCACAGCTAGGTGTCTGTTGAAAGAGCTCTCCAGACTTCAAATAAATTAGATCAATCAATTATGTCATTTGACAAAATGGAGGTAGATAATGCCAGATCAACAAACCTGATATGAAAGCCCCCTCGGTCTATTAAAACAGAAACGTGTCTAATCTATAAATTATCTAGAGTATAAATCTAAATCATTACTACAGTTTCTTGTATTTATCTAATTTTATAAGTTGTTTACATTCAGAAGTAAAAACAGAAGTTTTCTGGCAAGAAATCTACTACCAGAGATCTTGTAATTGTCAAGAAGAATATATTTAATGTACAAATAATTTGATTTCATTTTTTGTAAAAAATAATAAGAATTAATGTTATCTGACAAGTTTATGATGAAACTCATTTCCTGTAGGAATTCCTGAAATTTATACATTCCAACTTTTTAGATTGTACAGGAACTAATATAGCCATTCCAATTAGATCTGATGTCAGCGATATTCAAATTTATGGCTTAAAAAGTTACTTTCCTAAACATTATACAGATCTGCAAAAATAGAGGAAAGAATGGCTTCCATATCTTGAAGGAGTTTTTTTGGCTAATTTCATGTGCATTGTGGCCATATATGGCTTCTATTTGCTTCATTCCAATTTCCTACTGATGTCTGGTTTTATAGAAGTGCTTCACTATAGCAGAAGCTGAGATAGACACATCATTAAATACTTAGTGGAATTTCATGACCTACTGATGTCTAACTGAAAATTGGAATGGTGCAAATTTGTGCTATCAGTGTGCCCTATAAAAAGTTTAGAAAACCTCTTTAAAATCCCTTTAAGTTTTCTCTGCTGTTGAACTCAAGAACGAAAAGAAAACCATAAACGTGTAATTATCTATGTAATTTTTTACATTAATGCCTCGTAGACATTTTATAAAAATAAAGATTATTATTCTATTTTTGGGCTTTGACATTTTCAGAGATTCTGGATATAGCATTAATGCCATCAAAATTGATTTCTCTAGATCTGAAAATAACAACTTTCGTCCTTCATAGTTTCGTATTCTTGCTGGTGACTGGTGATGCCAAAATGTATCAGTTTCTAAAACATGCATCCTGCATCAAAATGTAAAGTTTCAAAGTGAAAGTATGTAATCTGCAGGTTGTTAAAACTAATTCATCTATGGTGAGATGTTTAATGTTAACGTCAGACAGAGATATTGGTTATTTCCTCTACATAAATCTCAAAGTAGAATATATTTTTATTTGGACTTGATTACTTATTTAAAGAATATTTTTAGAATATTATTGAATTTGTCTTTGAATAGATGCAGACGACAAAAAATTTTCATTTTCTAACTGACATATAGACAATCCAGTGACATTTAAATGTGTTGCTGATAACAGCTTTCAGACTCATTTGTCAAACATTGAGGTTTTTCTGTAAAGTAACGAAGGACAGAGTGTCACATATTGTTAATAGTTTATCTCTTGAATAGGTAGTGGCTGAATGGAAGTACTTTGACCTTCTCAAGTTAAAAGGTTTTTGCTGTCCTTGCACAACAAGAATTTTTTGATTGTATTTACAAATCAACTCAAAGTTTTATATAATATAGTTCACCTTACAAACAACATTCAGGCTTATTGATAGTAATATAGCATCTAAATTGACTGTGATTATTTGCATCAGTGAGGCTCAGTTCTTTGCTGATGTTAAACTTGTTGAAAATTATCTAAAAGGAAAATATAGGCAAAAACTTAAATGGTTTCCAAAACAAGTTGAAGCTTTATGCCAATCTGTGTCGCATTGGATTTCACCTTGTACTATTGTGAATCTGTACAGTCTTCAAGTATATTCTATGAACTTTTATTCAGTTTCAAACCCTGTATCGATTGCAATGTCAGCCATCTTTTAAAATGATTAATTTGGTTGCTATGACAGCATAGTGTGAATGTCATTCTCAATATCTGTCACTTAGTTACTGCCACTTCCTTATCTAGCCATATTTCCTGAAATGAAATAAAATCACCTAGAGTTCTAATTAAATATTACTTTGTAAATGATAGTTGGAAGTGCCTTTGGTGATTACTGTATTACAGATATAATCTTTTATTAATTGATAGAAAGCATTCATTGACACACACTTTATTTATCATAGATTTCTATTGTATAATACTTGTCTGAAGATCACACAGCATGAAACTTCATAGTATGTTTCAGGTTCTGTTTTAATATTTTTAACAGTTAAAATATTTGTTATTGTAATATTCTTCATATTAATCCATAGAGGTTCAATACAGTTATGAATGTGGTATCTTAAAGTAATTAATTCAAACCAAAATACAAACACATTTAGTACTCAGAAACACTCAGAAGCAAAGCCGATTATATAATGATATACAACACAGATTAGAAATATTAAAACTGTTATCTGCAGATATCACTCTACAATTGATATATTAAGCACCAACAGTTGGAATATGTACAACACTGATTATATAATAGTATACAATTATATATACAGTAATTATACAACAAGATACAATGTAGGTGATGAATGAGACAGTTTAAGTGATTAATAACTTTACTTTATATAGTCCCTGACATAAAAAATAGTAAAAAAAGAAGAAAATTGTCTTCAGACTCATTAAGCTGGTATTGGATTTTTTTCACACAAAGACTGTCGTTTAATTTCTACTTAAGTCACTATTATTTTCTCATTGTTAGATCAAGATAGATATTTCATTGCTACCTTGAGATACCAACTCATTAAATATGGCTCATTTAATTTCTTTAGAATTTCTTTGGCTCAAATCATCAACAAAGAACTTATAAACTCTAAATATGTTAAAAAGGATTCTACCTTGGTTGAAATTAATTTTGAATGACTGCTTGGTATTCGTAAGTGACTATAGAGCTTCTATTGCTAGCAAGCTGATTGGTTCAATAAGTTAGATAATACAATTGTCTATAATTGTACAGATAAAAACCAAACCACAAACATAAAACATGTATTAGATCTGTACAATATCCACAAGATTTGATTAGATCTAAATACACATGGAATAGCACACCAAGACAGGAACCAAATAATTCATCTTATAATGATACAAACTACTAATTATAAGATATGATTTACTAGCTTAATGTATAGCCAGAACTCTAACTTTTGATATACTTTAAGAAAAAAAATGTTCGTACCAATTGGTACATTTGATCTTTCAAATGCAGACAAAAAATTGATCTCAACTTGAATACAAGTATGTTTGAAAAGAGAAAAGAAACTCTCTAAGAAAGAAGAAGATAATTGGATGGGAAGACATGCTTGATCTCATATTATGAACTAGAAATCAATGCTTCGAACTCCAATTTAATGATTTTGTCTGCAAGATTTGGCAGGAATTAATGAAGTTGTAAATTTTGTTAGCTTGATGGAGCATTAGTATTGACTTTACGACAGGTTTGTTAATCGTAGTAAACATAGCGTAGAAAGATATATGAAATAAACCCTTTGCTCATTAATTACTGTTACACCGTCCAGCCATGTAAACAAACTCCCTTGACTGCATCATTTCCGATCAACCTCATATATTTGACATCAATCTTTCCGTATTGACCAGTTAATCTTGAACTTGGACCAAGTGGTTATTTGACTCTTTGGCCATGAACCATACTAAAGATAGAGTAGCCTCCAGAGGAATGAGAGTTCATGTACTATTATTGCTTCTGAAAATGAAAACACAAGGAATAAGGTGAATGAAAATCCAAATGATACATGATAGATTTAGGAATTATCATCAGATGACTTTTAATATCCATAATTTAACTCCAACCAAACATTGTCCTGCATCATAAGCAATGATGTTGAGACTCATTCTTCATGAAAAACCAAAATGATTCACGATAGGTGCAGCAATGGTGGATGTGGCATAAGGCACTGTATGCTTACACTTTTAAACACCTGATACCACTTTTCATCATGAAATATTTCCTCATTTATGATTGACATACTTTCTCATACAAAAAGTCCATTAGCTGCTACACATATATTGCCAAACTTTTATGATATGGATGTCAGGTTTTGCCGTCAGATCGTTGGTACATTTTTTTTTTTTAAGTCTGAAATAGTTAATCTGTATCTTTAAGATCACTGATGAATCTGATAAGAGAATGCAATCAGTGTGGAGAAAAAGCCAATCAGTATCTGATCAGCTTCAATAAGTTGATTTATAGACAAATTATCTGTGTATCATTAAACAAGCTAGGGTAATAAATACACAGATACCGGAAATTAACTCATTTAATTACTTGGAGAAAACTTCTACGTCTTCCTGTAGGCAACTCTTATGACCTTTGACCTCTATTCTAGTTGACATTGTGGTCCAGTTTAACTCTGAAACAAGTGATATTCCAATGGTTAAATAGATTGGCCATGGATATGGCTAATTCTAGAACAAATCTTGTTTTCTGTTGTGACTGTTCAGATACATGGCCTAGATTAGATCTCTTGGCTTAAGAACATTTTAACCTTCTTCACCAAAGTCAATTTTGTTTGAACTGTTGTAGCTAAGAAACATTTGAAGTTCCCTCTGAATATCATGAATCTTATTCAAAAGACGAAAATCTTGCGAAATGCGGTTAATTTGATCTGATTTCAGAAAATTACATCAATTTGTGATTAACAGAATGAACTTCAAGTAGGTGACTGTCTGAGCTATTTCACCCTTCAGATTCTTTCAAAAGATTCAGTGATGAGCACTGTGTTTTTTTTTTCACGAATCTTTTGTTACAATTTCTGAGAAGAATTAGTTCTTGAGTATAGGAAATTGTAGTTCACTTCATGACTAGTCAAGACTCATTCACATGGGTTGCTTGATTATAGCAGTAAAAGGACATTTACATAGTTTGTATGGTGATGGCTAGAAAAAGGACATTCACATAGTGTGATTGGATACTCGCCTGACAAATCTGGTCCTTGAGTGTGATATCTTCACAGTATTCAAAAGGTCACATTTTATGGGAGTTGCTCCGTTCCATTATTGAATCTCTAGTTTTTTTTTTAAATTTTCACAATAACAAAAAGCAAATTTGAGAAACTTTTGGTATCGATATGAAACTAAATCATACATGAATCCATCAAGACATTTCCCAATAATCTGCAATGTCCCTGTGTCTCATCTGGTACCACATTACATGATATCACACATCTGAAATCACATTTTTTATATGCTCAAAGGCCAAATTTATCTGGCCAAGTGGATTCTCAGAAAGGGACATAAACATAGTATGTTTGATAATGGCAAGTAAAAGATAGATTCAAGCATACACCTCTTACTTCAAAGCTGTTCAGTTTTACTGTCCCATGACTTACCTATTTATATAATATTTCCAACATTCTGAATGATCGTACTGAGGATCTGCAGTACAATGATGGTTGTTTTTGGAACTGTGAATGAATTTCAGAACTATTCAAGCCACAGTCATGACTAAATGTGATTCCACTACTAATGTGTGGAGGGCTTTATAATCTACCATGTAGTTAAAATGATCAATAGTGGACTATCTTTGCCATTTATCTTCTTTACTTCATTTTTTATTTCTCACAATTCTCTTGAACAAAAATAGATTTCTAGCAGCTTGTCCTTGGTTTTTCCTGCTGTGTAAATTGATGTTAGAATTAATAGATATACTGATCAATTTAAATCTCTGAATTAGCCATTTTCTAGAGTGGGCAATTTACAGTGCTTTATTTAGCTTTAGGAGAGAGCAAAAAATAAAACGACCTTGAAGTGTTTTGAACAATCCTGGTTTATTATATCCCAATTAGGCACAAGTTAAGCTTTTGTCTTTTGCCTAAAAAAAACGTAGGCAGGAGTAAATGAGTAAATATCTTGAAAATTCTGTTTTTCATAGAATGCTCATACTGGTAGTGTCAATATCTTCAATCCTTCAAATTTTGGTTGATAAAGCCCAAAGTGTAGTATATATTTCCCTAAATCTAGATAATATGTGCCTAGATCTAGTTGACATGTGCCTTAATTTAGTTGACATTTGCCTAGTGACATGTACCTAAATGTAGTTGACATGTACCTAGATGTAGTTGACATGTGCTTGGTGACATGTGCCTTAATGTAGTTGACATGCCTAGATGTAGTTGACATGTGCCTAAATCTAGTTGAAGTGTGCCTAAATTTAGTTGACATATGTCCTATTGTTGTTATGTGTTCTTGGTTCATGAATTTGGGGGTCGAGAGACATAAATGTAGCTGTGCCTAAATCTAGTTAACATGTGCCTAAATCTAGGTGATATGTTTTAAGTTTTGCTGGTATATCTGTATATCAATAGATCTAGTACTTCTTTCAATACATTAATTACTGAGACCAGCAGAACAATAATGATAAAAACCATTTATTGGGTAATCAATTACAATATACCATCCTGATATTGCTTCCATTACAATAAAACAGACAACAATCAAATAATTAATGACATAAAATACTTGAAAACTGATTGAAAAATAGGAAAATGTTATCTACCTTTACAATACTGAAAGTTGAATGTGATGATGAAATGTATCCCTGCAGTAGGTAATTGGGTAGTTTATATGATGTGTTTAAAATGGATCAAATCTTTTTGAAATTCATTTTATCTTAACAGATTCATACACAACTCAAACATTTATTTTAACTCTTCTCTGGTTGCTTTGGTGGCAAAAAAAAAAGCTAACAATCGACTTTTGTCAGCATTTCTCTAAGAAAATGTTAATTTTTTTTTCAGGAATGTCCGACGGGAATAGTAAATGAAGAAACGTTTAAAGATATTTATGCTCAGTTCTTTCCTCAGGGTGGTAAGTACTTTTACCTTTCAACTTTTGACTTTTGTTGGCTTTCACCTACTAATCCTATTGATACATCTCCTCTTATTACATAATCAATTGTAGGAATGGGAGCAGAAGAAATTTTAGCATGATTGTTCACGAATTCATTTTGTAATATTCCTGACTGTTGCAATGAACGAAATAGGAATTTTGTAATTTTGTTTTATCTTCTAATGCTTTGACACTTTTTTGAATTTTCTTTGAGGGATAAAACAAAATATTTTGCAACAAACATAATTCTTACCTGTATTGTTACCAGAATGTTTGCTTTGTAATTAAAGGGAAGTAACTATGAACTATATGTTTCTATTTTAGATTCCAGTCAATATGCTCACTACGTCTTCAGTACGTTTGATCATGACAACAATGGTTCCATCAGTTTTGAGGTAAGAAACAAATTGAGTCCTCACTTAAAAACAGAGACACAAGTAAACAGAATCAATAAATAATTTTTGCTTGATGCATCTAACCAACACTGAGTTTAACCCAGAATGATATGATGTCAGAGGTATTGAAGGTACACATTCACTTTAAGTCATGTGCATAATAGATTAAGTTAACTTGATTGATAGTAAGTCTATCTAGTTGTAGCAAAGTTTACATGATTTTCACCATTTTTGGTATTTAATGCCAATGATTATGGTTTATTTTCAGGAATTTGTAATGGGTTTATCCGTGTTATCTAGAGGCACGTTACAGGAGAGGTTACAATGGGCGTTTAATTTATACGATATAAATCGAGATGGTATTATTACTAAAGATGAGATGGTGGATATAGTGTCTGCTATCTATGAAATGATAGGGAGATACTCAGAACTCTGTGATGAACATTCACCCAAAGAACACGTAGATCAAGTATTTCAGGTACTTAACTATTTTTCTATAAAACTGATTTTTGGATTAAGATGTCCGTCATTGATTTACCAGATTTTACTTAGGGATCTAAATGCCTCAGTCATTAAAAAGTTTAAAATCCCCTTGGAGGCAGGACAAAATCTGATGTCATTTTGAGTGTATTAACTTCTACTTATAGTTGACTCTTCTGGCATTCTGTTTTAAATAGAGATATCCGATATTCTTTAATTTGTACAATTCCAATATAAAATCATTATTTCAGAAAATGGATCTCAATATGGATGGGGTGATATCACTAGAAGAATTTATGGATACGTGTAAAAGGGTAAGAAAACTATTAGATTCCCGGTTCCCAAACTTGGAATGATTTCACCCCATTGGGGTGTGAGACTAGGGACTCAGGGGTGTGGCCAACAGGTGTAGGAGAAGAATTTATTTTGAATTGAGAGAGCACCTCACATCATCACATGCTGGAAATGTGGATGAAACAAAGTTTGGGGGTGTGAAAGCCCCAGGTGATGGCTCCAGGGGTGTGAAGGCTGAAAAAAGGTTGGGAACCACTGTATGAGATAATACCACATTATTTATCTTCTGAGTTAGTCCTGGCTGAAATTATCATTGATGGCTGGGGAAATCTACAGAGCAACTTATTCTCGATAATGAGTGAAAAATTGTTGCTATACTTGATATTTTTTATGGATGTCTGAACAAATATGTCAAATTGGTCCATGCCTTATAATAAAATCGTTTTTATCCTTTATTTTCTAGGATGAAAATATCACGAAAGGAATGTCAATATTTGACACAGTGCTTTGATATTACATCTACCAGAATTTTATAATTCTCCTTTTTTAAAACCAACTTCTAAGACTTTCCTTGTCACTGAGACAGGATGTTTGCTAAAACTTCAATATATATCAAAGTAATGGAGAACATTTAATCTTGGTTTGTGTTGATCAGACATATACATGGAGAGGTGCCAAGTAGAAATTTTGGAATGGAATCCTGATAAATTCAGTGAAGGAATATTTACTTTCAAAGCCACAAATGGTTATTTAATTGATAAAATGGTTAAAATTTAGTGAACAAGACCAACTTGTTTTGTGTTTTGAAAAAACTCCTTTGCTTAGAAATACCATCTTTGCAAACCATTTTGTGTATAAAATTGTTAAAGTTTTCATATTGTTTTATTTATTGTTATTTGTAAAGCCAAATGTGTATCATGAAACAAATGGTTTATCAAAACAAAACAGAAGAATTCTTTTTTTCATAGTGCCATTTTGTTTCGTTTCAAATTATCTTAGCTTTTCAATCAATTGAAGATGGATAAATAATTACATCCAATCACAACAGATTACATAATAAATTAATGGGGAAAACCTGGCTGTGGTAATTTTTACTCTAAATCAGATGACGAGGGCTGTCTCTCCTACGAGCTTCCAATATTGAGCGATACAATAAGCGCTTGGAAGAAATGGCACTAACAACTGTGCCCAAAGATAATTTTTGTCTAAGTAATTCATTTGTTTATGATGTACACTTGGCTTAGAATGTTATCAGGAACTTTCAATGTTTTTAAACTTGTGAATAGTTTACAGAATATTATTATCTTATATCTTTAAGAATTATGGATCTAGAATATGAATGAAAGTTGCTGATTGGATAAAACTTCTATCAGGTTCATATTCAACCAATCGTTATTTACTAAGTTTATAAATACACACTTCTTCTGGGACCTTATTCATGAAAACTTAACTAAGATCAAATCCAGAGTTCAAGAAATACAGCAATCTGATTGGAAAATAACAATAGAAATAAATAAATAAATAAATTGATTTTGGAGATTGACAAATGTCTGGAACACTAAAATCATCTTAAGTTTTCAAGAATAAGGTCTCTGTAGGCTTGAAGAGCAAATGTCTGTGCTGCAGATGGTGACTTGGGTTTAGGTATGATTCTGTGTCTCAGAAACCATGTTTGACCAGTGACCAGTAAACTACAGGAAAGAACTTGAAAGTTCTGGCGCTTTGGTCAGAAACATCATTGGACTGTATATAAATTAACAACTGAATTGTATGGGCACTGGTAAAGTAAATGAAAAATAATTGTGTTTGTGTGTGAAGAATTCTGTGAATTTCTTCATTGATTTTTGAAGCAACTTGAAACATGTAGGCTGATTGTCATGGTGTCTAGTCTGATGGTTGATGAATCACCTCTTTGACAATAACCACCATCATAACTGAGGCACGAGTCATGTGAATTGGTCAGTTCTCAGATTCAATTCAAATGTTTAGAGAGAGAGAGTATAGAACAAGCTATGGAAGGAAATCAAAAGTGTTACACGGGTTCTATGATATCAAAAGGTGACAGATTTTCTCTCTTTTTTTTCTTTAAAATTATTTATTGTTGAACAAAATTAGACATGTGGTTTTCATTGTTTTGAAGGGATAAGTCATAAAATGAGAAATGGGGTTTGTTTTATGTAGGATAGAATATTTACGCACATTCAGAGATGTTTAAAAACATAGACCTATCAACAGTGCACGTTGTGGTCAACGAATCTGAATTTTGCTTTGAAATGAAAAAAAGTCAGCTTCAAAGGATCACAAGTTATCAATTCTGTTGTGATCAAAGAGTAACCGAAACTGTTTTTATGACAACATATTCTTTTTCAAAAAGTTGGCCTACACAGTTATGTTTGTAACTTTCCATAATTGTGCATAATATATACATTGTACCTCGACTATGAAACCAATAATTTGACAAATTTATTTATTTGTTGATTTAATTTATTTGTTTATTTGATTGTTTGTTGAGACTTTGGGATATAATTGTATATTTTTTATTTATAATCTTCCAAAATGAGAGAATTTTTTAAAAATTGTTTATAGTCCATGATTTAGTAGTGTACATTTTTCCATGGTTATTGTTCTTTCCTATTACTCTTTAAATCTTTATTACACTCATCTGTATCCCTTATAAATTATGGGAAAGTCATCCAGTTTATCTAAACCAATTTTAAAAGAAATCTTGCTCGTCCATTTTTTGACGAATTCTTAATTATTTCCAAAAGAGTTTCTTCCCATATTTAGATTTTTTGACACCTTAGTGTAAAAATTTGCATTTCATTTGAATCACTATGATAGAAATCTTCACACATGACAAACCATAGATCTTATACATTAGTTTACATTCCCTACTGATGACCAGTGAATAAAAGGTATTAAAGACTTTTTTCTTCTGAAACTTAAGGCACTTTTTCAAGGATCCCTTTTGAAGTAAATTTATGTAAATTTGGAATATTTGTGCATTTTTAAAGATTATAGAATGTTGTAGGCCTAAACCATGGATAAACATTTGAATGGAATACCTCAAATTCTTAAACTATTTCAATATTCTTTATTGAAATGGTAAAGTCAGTTGCAAATGGGTGACTTTATTTAGCTATGTTGACCCATATATCAAAATTTTGAGAGAAATGTTCTGAAAATAAGTTGTAAAGTTACATATGTTATAGCTCTATTTCTATCTTCAATTTTTGTACAGTCACCTTTAAACATCTTTTACTATTGAACCTGTTTGTAGCACCCTACATTTTTGTTTGTAATGTGTTGTATATAAACATTTTCAAATTTAATTGCCTTATTTTTATACCCCACCCCCAACCATTATCTAATAATTGATCCTGTAGCAGCAACTTGTCAGCAGTATGAGATGGGTGGGCTCTAATCATTTTGGTGTGTGTCGGTGTACCCTTCCAAAGTATATCATCTCTGAGAAGACAGAAAAAAAACAGTTAATTTCTTGGGTTTGAGGTCCACCCCTTTGGTTATTCCAATTTTGTCTTTTTGGTGCTTTTGACTGGATTGGGGTTGAAAATTATATTTTTTGGAGGTGAGCATATCCACGGGGTCCAATTAAATTTTAATTTATGCCAATGAGAAATGCCTTGTTGTCCGTAGTCGGTTATTTATCAAAGGGAGATAAATCAAGATCATTCGGACAACCGAATATTTTATCAAGGTGAAGGTCGATTCCACAGACATGATTGCAGATGATAATTTATTAAAGAACTTAGAAACGTTATTGAAGTTGCCTTGACTTGCATTGAAATGAGAATATTTTCAGGAATTGGCCAGAATTGATTTCATACTGTTAAAAGCTAGGCCCTAGACGTTAGGCATAAAAATCGAACCAAAGGTCTGATTAGCCCTTAAAAAAAAAGAAGGCCTATCATTATCAACATCAGAGATATTTTGATTAACAGGTAAGGGCTAGGGGGGTGCTTATCCTACATTTTACATGTAGGTAATTGGAGAAGCATAGATAACAGACTATTTCTCCATGAAAATAGGGTACGTAGTCTTATGTCAAAAGGGTTATGTTTATGTTGCAAAATTCATCATTATTTATATTATTCCACACGATGAAGGAATATAATTTAGAAAAATGGAAGAGGTTAGGATGGGTACCGTACACGAGAGAAATGTAATTTTGTCATTTAACCAATTATGAAATTTGATATCACAAACACAAGACAATATTATGGAATATGCACACTTTTAATAACAATAATAAAAACATAACATTTCAACACAAATTACATCTAGTAGTAGGCCTAGTCTTATATGAAATTTGATGTTGAATAGGCCTACCAGTAATCAAAATTTAAAATTCATCGATTATTTTACCTAGCCAAACTTTGATAAGCTGATCTTCATAGCTTCCATAGTCACTGTTAACTTTATCTTCATATACGCACTTCATGATAAACACAACACACTTATCATGGATAACAATTACTATTTTATTGCACTATGGTAGTTTTGACAATGGTAGGCCTTCTTATCACTTATATTTGTGGGTTTGAAAGGGTAGATAAAGTTTATGATATTATTTAAAGATTGCAGGCCTACCTAAATTTTGATAACAGTTTATGACACATGTCATGTATGCTATTCGGTTAACTACAATTAGGCTAATCATGCAGTTTTGAATTATAAGATAGAAACTAATGAGATGATATAATAAAAAGTTTAGGCTAAAATAAAGGAAGCCAATTCATAAAAATATTGATTAATCATTATCACCAGACGGTGGACAATTTTGAATAGATGCATGTGACATCAAGCAGAAGTTTCAGACATTAAAATTAATGGCAAATGTAAACCTCTGTCAAACCATAACCAACTGTTCTACCTCAGTGGTCAGTTAAAAAAAATCCTGACTACAGTTTCCAATGGTCAACAGTGACTGATGGAGGTGGCTTGAGATGACAACGACTATTATTATTCACAAGCATTTTTGTGACGGTTTGTGACTTTTTCTTTTAGGTTTTTGATTCAAATTGACTTAAAGCTAAAACTAGTACCTGATATTAATGTACATAAAGTGATATAGCTTCCTCAATAACTTTCTCTCTTGCAGTTTTAGAATGAAAATACTTTTGTTCTAACATGGAAAAAGTCTGTAAATAAATTTGATCTTTTTCAGTCAGGACCCTTGATCAGTTCATCTTCAGTAACTCACTCTATTTATATGGTCTTAGTACAAAGGTTGAAAATTATGTGATAATTGGTCAAACGGTAAATGACATGTAAATACAGATAAAGTAAGATGGTCAACTTATCAAGAATGTAAAGGTAATTAGACTGTTTTTATTATAGCTAATATAGTGTCGATTCAGAATGTAAAGAGTAACCTGATTTGACAAGGAAGAAATACCAGTACATGTTTCTATTCTTAACTTGCCTTAGCAGTGACTCCTCTTAAGAAAGCTGGGGACAGCCTTATCTAAACTTGTTTGTAACTTTCTCACAATATCAATTGTGTTATATTATATTGATACAAGATTTGGAACGTCACACAATATTCTCAAGCTAATTTTTTGTCAAGTGATATCACCACTCTAGTTTTATAGAAAATAAATATGTGAATTATCTGGACTCAATACATGATGTGTAATTGATTTGTTAAAATCTGAATTCATGTCAAAATGAATATTGCTGAATGTCAACTGTTTGTATTTTTATTTGTTTTTTTAGAAAATGACTTCACAGAGCATGAATTATAATCAGAATATTTTAATAGTTAAACCAGTAGATACAGTAGTAACCTGTACCAATGATGATGGTAATACCAAACCTGTTGCGTCTGTCACCATGTAAGTCAGCAGATTTGATTTTATTTTGGCAACTAATTCACTAACAAGCAGTAAAGATGTAGATCAGTTATTTGCAGTGCCTGTCTTAGATCTCAAGCTTATACATCAGATGAGCTGAGTTTGATATCTTTTTGTGTTTTAACAGTAATGGCTTCATACCTAGAAGCTCAAGTATTGGTATTGAACCAACCAAATCTACCTTATCAAAATTGGAGATAACAGAAAGTGGACTGAGTCAGGAAGAAGAATCAGAACTTGCAGCTTTTTTATCAGTGAGTGTTTTATATTCTTCCTGTGTTTATTTATTACTTGCCTGGAACATAAAGATAAGGCACATTTAGTTAATCAAGTTTCATATTGGTGGAAAGTTTTTAAAATAAGGAAGACTAGCCAATCTCTGTGCCTTCATCCAGGGTGGAGCTCCATTGGAGAGTTCTGAACAGTTCCCTTCCTTTCCTCAGTTTGAATTCTGTCTGCACCTATTACTTTTCTGTTCTGAACTCTGTTCCAACTTGTTTTATTGAACGTCAGTGTAATTCCATGAATCCCGAATGTGCAGTTGACTCAGCAAGCGAGTGACCCGAATGTACAGTTAACTCACCTGCAAGTGACCCCTATAATATATGTCATTAGTTTTAATTGATTTTAAGTTATTGAAGAGGAAACGTCTACAAGAAAAATTAGTGTATGTGATATCAATAGGTACTATTATCTTATTGACACATAGTTTAATGGCTTCACAATGGTTGTTACCATATTATTATACTATTAGTACTCCATGTCTCCTTCTAATTAGAACCATCATATACTGGTAAGTACACATCAGTGTAAGTGGAATGCTCTTCTTCTTAACAATCATCTTTAACATAGCAGAAAAAGTGGACGTAACTGAATATTGCAATAGTAGCTATAATTGTTTAAGATGCACAGAAAAGGGTTGCGTAATCAATCGCTGGAAATAAATAATGATAATCATATCTCCTAATCTTGATATATATTTCTTGTAGGAAATTCCGATGGCATTATTTTCTTTTGGATTTCTGTTACTATGGCAACATTTTATGGTTTGCATTTATTTGGTAAGTTACTTGGCAATTTTGAATAAAATGACCAATTGATATTAGGGAAAAGTTTTCATGATTTGAATATTTGTGAACAATTTTGAAATGTTTGAAATAATATCAGTGCAATAATATCAACCAATTGATGTACCAGTTATTACAGATTGTTGTACTTGCTTTATATCCTCTTTAAGTTATAATTTTAACAACAAGACCTCAAGGGTTTTGGTAATCGATCTGATAGATGCAAAACCACATGTTGGTTCAATTTTCAACTTATAGGATTATGCAGAAGGCTTAAATTTTTAATTTTTTCAGGATTGCTCCTCATCATGGAGATTTATTTTCTGTAGCGTTTGCTATAGCCAATGGTCCGTTGTTATGGGCGATGGTTATTTATCGTAACTCTCTAGTTCTACATAGTATAGATAAAGTTACATCAGTTTATATACATATCCTTCCAGCTTTCCTATCATTTGTGTAAGTAAAAAACACTTTACATATACTGTATATGGTATACACTTTGTATGGTATATTTGAAATTGACCATGTTAGACATAAAACATTTTTGGTTGAACCTAAGTCATCATGAAATAAAAGAAAATCAGTCGAATACACTTTTTATTCATAAATACCATACAGGCAGTAGATTGAGTAAACAGAGAATTTGATAGGTTAAATATTCTAGTGAGCAAACATAAAATTCATATCATTTTTCTCAGATCATGGATAGTTAGTGAAATCATCTTGGAAAAAAATAATATAACAATGCTATAATGATATACGAATTTTAATTAATTTGTGATATTGTAATCAAATAATTTTTGTAGAATACGATGGTATCCAGAAGAATCTTCCAGTAAATGGCCTTGTCATTTCATTCCATTGTTAAGCGAATGGTCTTTTATTTGGTTGGTGGCTGTTCCAGCTGCATCTTTTATCGGCCATAACGTAAGTATGTATGTTTGGTTGGTTAGTTGGATAGTATGACATGGAAATTGATGAAAGCAATTATCAGTGTACGTCTATTTCAGATTGTTGTACGGTTTTTGAAAGAGTAAAACCAGCTGATAGCTTTGAAATGATGTCAGTTAAAACTTACATGATATGAGCATGTTAAATTGACTCACTGAAATTGAACTCTAGTCTCTAACATCTCATTAGTTTTTCTTTTACTACAATATCACTTTTCAGATCCTCGTAACACTTTTAACATGTATATGTAAACCACCCGAACATTACCAGACAAGTTATCGTTACCTCACTTCTAAAACTTCCACATTCATTTATAGAGCCATCAATTTATGTGGTCCAAAGTAAGTTTATGTTTATATGAAGGCATCTTTGTATTCCTGGAATGACTTAGTATTACTTGATGGGTACATCTTAAATTAACATTTTACTGGATTTTTTCTAAAACAGCAAACATTTCTACCAAAAAATCATTTATCAGACCCTTACAGATGATTAGAACTATATATGGATGAGCACCATTCTATAGAAATGACCAGCTCATTAAATGAAAAATATGGCTCAAATGCAACTATGATTTGGTAATAATTGTAAATATAAAGCTATGATAATATTTTTCAGATATAGAATCCTGCTGTATTTAATATTCAACTGGTTATTTTGTCTGGCATCATTTACCATGACGATACTGTGGTATAACTATTTTATAGCTCATATTGTCTATCTCTCATTGATGTTTCTTGTTATCACATTTAATGGGGCCAGATTTTATTTAGATGTATTTAGTGTTCGTCCTGGTATATCTGGCTAAAATTTGAAAAAAAAAAGCTCTTTTTGTATTCAGTTAAAAGATTACCGGTACTCATGTGAAATAACTCAGATATATATAGTTTACTTTCTGAAGCCTTTAGTTAGGCATTGCTTATCCTTGCCATTTATATCAACCATATTATCAATAAATCTCAAAATTTAGCACTGTGATGTCATTTCATTACCAAGATCACATTTGTTATTTTGTTTGTTTTTTGTTAAAGATCAAGATGTTCCATGTATTATGTGATACTTTAATATACCATTTTACTATATCAGGCTTCATTTCCAAATTTGTCTCATATTTGATATTTAATTCAGAATTCCTGTGACATTCATTTCCACTGAATATAATCAAAATAATCATAATAATGACATAATGTGTTTTCTAATCTTTTAAGTGTATCAGGGACACTGTAAGCTTGGATTTACACCATTCCAATATTCATTCAGACGTCTGTGGTTCCTGAAATTTTGCTAAAACTAAGTGTTTGATGACATCCCTTTGCATTAGTGATGTCATAAAGCACTTTTAGTGGAATTTTACTCCACAGACATCTGATTGAAAATTGAAATGGTGCAAACAGTATCCCTGATACACATATAAAGTTTCAGAAACTTCATTACAATTTATTTATCCTGAATTTTACCTTGTAACACTATTCAGATTTAAACTAAACCACATTCTGCATATCATAAGAATATGTTATTTGAACTGTGTGATATAATTTATTTATATTTTATAATTACTACTGAGACCTGATTTAACATTCCATTTAACATTTTATTGTGACTAAAGGCAATATTGTTTTGTATTTATTTAATTTTGCATTAATTTTGTTACCATAACCTTCTATGCTTTAAAAGTGATTGTAAATGTGTTTGTTTTGATAAAACCAAGTTGAAACAAATGAACTAATGTACTTGGAAATCATCCAAGATTAAGTAATTAAGGGATCACTTACATTTGACTGAAATAAAGTTCCTCCTTATTGCAATCCATTCTGTATTTTCTGTCAGCCTTATGATTTATTCCAACTTAACACATCAACTGTTTTGTCTAAGCTTTAAATTCATAGATTCATGCCAGAAACTCAAAACTAGTATTTGAATACACAAACTCAATGAAAACACATTCTTTGTGTATAATTGTTTGAGATTAAGATACTCTCCACTACTGAGTTACAAAAACTCTTTAACATAAAATTCAATTGAATCTTTATTTTCATTAGATTGGTTTTGATGATATCAAAATATTTTTCAGTGTATGATATTGGTACTTAATAGCTTAATAATTTAACTTTGTCCTGTGATTTGCAGGCTTTGTGCAGTGATATCTAACTTTTTGCTTGGTTGTTATTGATTTTATGTTGTTATTATTTACCTTCATGTTAATAAATTTTTAACCCCAAAGTTTATTCTTATTTTATCCTTAAGAATGGAGATCATAGCCAAGAATTCCAACAGAAATTTGTAATAGTATGGCTAACAAAAAAAAAATCCAGATTTGTTTTTTCAATTGCTCAAAAGGGACAAAGCTACAAAGAAAAAAGTATTGCCACACAACTTAAAAGATGACACCTTAGAAGTGAAAGTATTTATTTGTTGTCTGGAGGCAGAATACTTGTAGGAGTTACCCAAAGAAAAATTAGTGGTCGGTGGTTCATACTGCCTTATTAATAATCATTTAGGCCTACCTTCAGTTCTTAAAACAGCCAATATTTACAGATTTGAATCGATAACTGTCTATGCCTAATCAATTGTTCTTTTGATTTTTATTAGCTTCCACCATAGAGTCATAGTATAACTCTATGGCTTCCACCAAAAATAAAAACGAAGACTGCCGAATGAAAATTGGAAAAAGGTGAAGGTCATTTTTACTGTAATCGACAGAAAATCCTATAGCTAATCAGTTCTCAACTTTTCATAAACAAAAAAATAATTTGTCTCTAAATTACATACAGAGCCAAAATTTTCGTTCAGTGGCGAATTGCTAATAGCCTAAATACCATTTGATTTGGAATATGCTATCAATAAATAACTGTAGTAGGGTAGGCATCTCCATCAGACCATTGTCAATAAAATAGTTGTTGCTACTGACTGATAAGTTGAATGTGGCAATTATGTCATTTGGGGAGGCCCAGTCGAAATATAGCTGAAGACTATTAGCTATCCCTTTTGTTCTTTCAAACCCTTTACTTGTACTTAACTGGTAAAAATCTTATATTTTGTTCTGAACAATGTATTATTATCTCCACTAGTAGCCTATACTCTGACAAGAATTAAGAGGTGCAGCTCAGATTAAATATCCTGGATCCATGATGGTTGATAAAGAAGATGCAAAGAGGAAAACCCAAAACTATAAGTAAGAATTACTGATAGCCTCTGGCCTTAGAGATACTTTTTGAATAATCTGCTTTCTGTGTTCAGAATTTGACTGTTGATTCAATAGTTTTTGACAGTAAGGTTTGTATAAATTCTGATTTCTCATTATTAGTGGTTGATGAAATGACTGCACAGCGTAAAACTCATGTCTCAGGTTCTGTTTTGATATTTATATTTTTTATAGTATTATATATTCTCTTTTAATGCTCTTTATTTGATCTTACAGTACCGGTACATCCAGAGAGAGTGGCGTAGAAAAACATATCAAAAAGATGTCTGACCGAATGAAACAAGTTAAAGCTCATTTGTCATTAGAGGAGCAAGATCTTAGAGAGTTTCTTTTGGTAATTATCATTATTTATAATAGTCTTTTAGCTATCTATTTCACTTTTTAAAACAATAATGTGCCTTCAAGTTCATCTACAATTATAGCAGTGAAAGTGAGACAGTTTAAATATATTTGCTCAACAATCACTTAGGATGTATGCTAGAAAAGACTTACTTTATGAGTTACTTATTTTTTTGTCTTAGGTACTCAAGAAGAAACGTCTTCAAGAAAAATTAGTGTATGTGATATCAATAGGTACTATTATCCTATTGACACATAGTTTAATGGCTTCACAATGGTTGTTACCATATTATTATACTATAAGTACTCCATGTCTCCTTCTAATTAGAACCATCATATACTGGTAAGTACTCTCTTTCAGACAATTCATTTTTGGCGCAATTGAGATGAGATGTTGTTGTCTTTGTATATCAATATATTTTTATACCATAAATAACTCTGACCATTCTAGTTGTTGTCTGATAAGGTTGAAATCTACCTGAAGATAAGATTCTGATTCCTCTGCCAGTGCTTTTGACCCTTGACCCAAGTTAATGAAGAAATATTGAATATGCCCTCAGCCCTCACCCTTCTGGAACAAGCTGAAGCCTTGAAAAAGACAAATATTTAATAATTTTTTTTCTTTGGTCATTTGTAACTATTATTTTAGATTTTAAAACCATCAATTATTTCTTTTTTCCCCAAAAAAGGAAGTACAAATGGAATTATTTTTTGTTAGATTTCTGTTACTATGGTAACGTACTGTGGTATTTATTTCTTTGGTAAGTTTTGATTATTTAAATCATCATGGCTTCTTGATAATAATGCGCATGAGGTATTAGTCTTAAGAAAGTGCTGATTTTTGCTTCTAGCACATTCAACATTTTTTTTAAGTAGCAGACCAAATACAAAATGGACGAATTATTTCTACAAACACCATCTTGACTTTAAATGGATCCAGTTAACTCATATATTTCTGATTTTGTCCATTTCGTTCATTGGATGTGTACATGACTGAGTTTCTTACCTAATCTTGTAATATTGCAGGATATGGCCTCAACATGGGAATATTTTTATGGCATCATTTGCAGTAGCTAATGGTCCGTTATTATGGGCAGCTGTTATATTTAGAAATTCTCTGGTATTACACAGTGTTGATAAAGTAACATCAGTCTACATTCATACACTACCAGCTTTTCTCTCTTTTGCGTAAGTTGTTGTGATCTCCAATTGTGAGCTTTTCATAAGCTTATAGTATCTCTCTCTTTGTTTTGTTTTTTTGTCTTCAGATTTTGGTTCAATTTATCTAAAGTTGATCCAATAAATTATCTGAATTCTACAATCTCCATCCAGGATATGTCAAAGATAAATTAATTGTGGTCTGTAAAATTTGGTCCAGGTAGTGGTGAAGGTCGTCTTAAGTACTGCTAACTATTCAAATCATCGACATATATATAGTGGAAATATATATAGTCTGAAATCGTTCTGTATTTTTATAGTGATAGTTATTTTATAGATTAAGATGGTATTCAGAAGATACCTCAATGAAATGGCGTAAAGATTTTGTACCAGATATTAATAATTGGTCTGTACAGTGGTTGATAGTAGTTCCTTTTCTTGGTTTTGTCCTACACAGTGTAAGTAGTAGCCATTAGATAAAACTATGTATACAAATAGATACAGGACAGATCAGTTAAATGTCTTTTAAGATTTTTCATTCCGCATAACTATCATGTATTGTTGACTAATCTCCTGCTGCAAACATGTGTTTCAGATATAAAATCCTCATCAGGACAGCTAATTAAATTGGATGACTCATTGAACAGTACTGAGAAATCGAAAAGAATTTCTTGAATAATATCTAATTGACTAAATTGTTGTGTTGCCGATATATGTTTCAGATAATTATCTAGAGAACATCTTGTGGATACATGTTTCAGATACAAAATCCTCATCAGGACATTTGGTTTGGGCTGTAAAATGTTAAAGTTAATGATCTTCATTTTCCAGATATTACATTCAATATTGACCAGTATATTTCCACCACCTGAAGAATATTTAACCAGTTATAAATGTCTGACTGCTCAAGAATCTAGTTTCATGTTTAAAGCTGTTGATTTATTAGGACCCAAGTAAGTAAAAAATATTCATAATATCTGTCATAATTATCAGAATTATTATCATTTTTATTGAATTGAAATAAAAAGGGAAACAGCTGTGCAGGTTTTATAAGAATGTTTCATTCCATTCATATTAATGAGAGTGTACACTATCACGAAATTATTTTATGCAAATTTTTCCCCATTTTGTTGGGAGCCGCAGTGGCTCAGTGAGTTAGACGCTTGCTCGCTAACCTGAAGGTCCAGGGTTTAATCCCGGCATGGGTCGAGATAATACCTTCGGATTTTTCAACCTGGGTTCCCCCTGTCAGTGATAGAGGTACGGGGGGCTGACATGGAAAAAGCTTTGTTCGGATGGGACAATAAACCGAGGCCCTGTGTGCTACAGGCTGTGCACGTTAAAGATCCCTCGACAGTTGGAAATCAAAAAAGAGCAGGCTAATGCCGCTGTCCTGGCAAAATTTCCCTCATTGCACCCTGCATGGCATTGCCCGTCTTCATTAGCCCACATGGTGCAGAAAAGTAGGACATAAAACTCCATTCATTTCATTTCATTTTCCTCATTTTGTTTTATATATTAATGTCCTGAAAAAGTTACAAATAGTCTCCCCTTGTCCCATCATCTTGTTATCTAACTGATATTCTTCTGATACAGTTATAACTATCTATGTGCTACAAGGGTTATGAGAGTTTTGTTTCATATCATAACTTTACAACATAATCCCTCTATAATCCAACATATCCATAAAACTAAGTATTTATCCGTAAAACAACAGTTACTCATTGAGCACATCTAAAAAAAATTGAATTATACAGGGATTCTGTACTGATGAATATATACTCTTATGACAACATTAGAGATTTTAAATATGTCCTCTGCTTTTATTTTTAGCTATAGAGTGGTACTGTATGTAGTGTTTAATTGGATCTATTGTCTGGTATCAGTGACTTTAAGTATTATCTGGTACAACTGTTTCCTAGCTCATGCTGTATTTATAGCTTTTATCTTTTTTATTATAACTTATAATGGTGCTACTTATTACCTAGATGTATTTAGTGTGCGGAAGAAATCAGATGAATGATGATAATACTCTATAGTCTCCACATAGTTTTATTTGATGTTAAATACTTCTTCTCAGGGCTGCTTTTAATTTGATTATACAAGTTTTTTCAGTTTGATTTTGGGCATTTTACTAACTTCTTGAGTACAAAATGTTTAATGAATATTTGGCTCAGGTGCCAAAAAGTTAGTGGATAAATTAATTCTCAAGTTATATTCTGTTAAGACAGAAATATTGATTATTGATGTGTAAAGATTTACAGGCATTAGTTTGAAAAGCAATTTTGAATTTGAATACAAAGTTTGTTATATTTTGAATTTAAGTTTTGTTATTGTGTGGAATGGATTTCATTATTTATTTATTTTATAATTGACTCTATCAACGATTTTTATATCTTCAGCATTTAACGAGGGTTTTCAAGTATTGCAGCCAAATTCAATGAACAATTTTATTTTACTCGAAGTTTTATTGTCAATTTTTAAGTCTTGTTTTGTTGTGTGTATTTATATCTTTATATCTCTGTAGTATAATATATATTCATTATTATCTTGAGTTTTATGGAGTCAATGCCTAGAATATATTTTTAATAAAATCGATCTATGGAGATGTTTAATTGTTTTAATAATTGGTAAATTACCAATCATTCTGGTTGCAGTGTTTTTCCACATAAATTAACATCCCAATCCTTAAAAACCTCTGAAATTTCTATTCCCTCTATATAATCAGTGAATGAAATTTGCCACAGAAATCTTCATGTCCCTTCCTATAGGCTGATGTACTTTACTAGATCCTGATGTACTGTGAAATCATTTTTATTGGCAGAGTTACACCAGTAGTAAATTAGTAAAGTACACCTTTGAGGACTTCATTTTCGTTTGAGTTAATGCATTTACTTTTATACGTTAAATTAAGCGTATAAACGATATGTAAAATTCACATCTCGTGCTGTTTTGATGTTTTCTATCAAATTATAGAAAAAAAATCGCTAACATGCTGCATTCTTTTCTGTAAAAGGGAAAATGCCTATAGGTTACGTTTCTAACGTGTAGATATGGAGACTCTGTCTCAATAATTTATTTATATCAACCCACACGATTGACAGAATCAGATGTGAAGATTATAAATGCAACGAAGTCTCTTGCAGATCTAGAGACTAGCCCCTGGTGTGAAAAGAATATCTGAATAGACTTCGAGACGTTGATAACATATAGTTTTCTTGAAAGATGATATTAAACACTACTTGTGTTTAACAGTCTTTCTATCTCCAACAATAATGATAAGACTGGTAATCCACAGACCTAACAGTCTTTCTACCCCCAACAATAATGGTAAGACTGGTAATCCACAGACCTAACAGTCTTTCTACCACCAACAATAATGGTAAGACTGGTAATCCACAGACCTAACAGTCTTTCTACCTCCAACAATAATGATAAGACTGGTAATCCACAGACCTAACAGTCTTTCTACCTCCAACAATAATGGTAAGACTGGTAATCCACAGACCTAACAGTCTTTCTACCACCAACAATAATGGTAAGACTGGTAATCCACAGACCTAACAGTCTTTCTACCCCCAACAATAATGGTAAGACTGGTAATCCACAGACCTAAAAGTATTTCTACGCCAACAAGGGTGGTAAGGCTGGACGGATACCCTCAAGATCTAACACTCCTTCTGCCACCAGGAATGATGGGAAAACTGGTATTCTAAAGACTCCACAGTCTTTTCAATAACCATAAATGATCAGATAGGCTCTTGTACTACCGCCTACATTTTTGAAAGACTGACATTCCAAACTCTTAACCACTCTAATGACAAATAGCCATAAAACTCTTGGTGTGAAAACTCCATTAACTCGAAGGTCTCAATTTGCCTCTTTTGAAAATTATTGAAAATAATATTTGAAAAGAGAACTTTGTTTACCGAAAACATCATCCCATTAGAATACTACCAAGTATAGAAAAAGAAATGTTAACGTCGAGCTAGAAAGCATGGCTTTAACCAAACCATCCTTTCCTCATTGATCAATAAAATGACTGATATTTCGTCTGGTTGGACGAATAATAACTCAACTTCATCGTGTTTTGTTTACATTCTCTCCTTACAACTAAAACTTTGACTTTATATTCATTCACAGTGTGGAATTGGATAATACAGTTTATTACTCGTGTAACTTAAACGCTGCCTACAGACATTTTCAGTCTTAAGTTAATTTGGTGATTTTCAGCCAATTGGAGTGTTAGACTATTAGGAACTGGTTTTTTGAAAGCCAAAACAGGAGTAGTTTTCTTGATACTGGTGGTTGTTGTACAGCCGGAAACTGTCTGACATAAATGCCCCAGGGCAGTTACACTATAATGTGTCCTTGAAGGTACTTCCGGGTAAATATCTGGAAGATGTTGTGGATGCCACTGGATATATATGCTGTTTAGAACTAATTAAGCTTTGTGTTTTAATTAGGTTCATATTTGATGATTATAGTTTTTGATGATAAACACAGTATACAAAAAAAATACACAAGGTTATTTTGAAAGGATTATTTATCTGTCGCGAAATTTGAACCCATGCTGAAGATCTTCGCCAACAATTATTAGTGTCTTCTCGTGTTATTATAACATTTAAAAAGCCCTTGATGCAAGAAACTCACTGGAGCACGATTGCGTGATCTTAATCGAATCAATCAGAATTGTAAACAAATCCAAAGAGAAAGTTCTAGTAATTTACAGTAGACTTACTGTATTTAATTATTTATGTGTAAAGGTTTTTGTGATATGCGCAATATTGTGTTCTAGTTTTATGTTTGAGAACTAGCTAGTCTGTTATTAATCCCGATCTGTCTGGAGCCAGATTAGTTGTCAGTATATTTATCTGTAGAATCAGTATGGAATAAATGATACCACTGTTTTATATTATCAAAGGAATACTACCGTAAAGTGGTTGGACAAACGAGAAATATAACGAGGTGACCTCGACTTAGTTGCATGATTGTCAACACTTACTGTCAAAATTCTTGAAATTCAGTTTTGATTGAGCAGATACTCAGTTTCTTTTTCATTTATGGAAGGAATGTTAGAAATTTAATTCATCTTATTGTCAAATTTCTTGAATTTCAGTTTCCAATTGAGTTTCTTTTTCATTAAAGGAAGTCAATATTTTCCACAAGAATTATTCGTGTTGGAGGTGTGGATGTAATTGTATTTCCAATGATATCTAGTAATTGACTTGATCCTTTCTATAATTATCAGACGGGTTCTAAATCGACTGAGATTCTATACAATCGTAACTGTGTTAAGATATCATTAATTTTTCATGTAGTGGGAGAAAGTAGATAATCTATCGATCCGAACTAAATAACATTCAAAACACAACCGTTATATCTAGATAAGGATAAGGATGTTTCTCCACACTGTTATATCTCGATAAGGATGCGGTTAGGATAAGGCTGTTCTCTGTTATACCTAGATAAGGTCAAGGATAGTCTTCTACACTATTATACCTCGATAAGTATAAGAAAGTTCATCTAAACTGTTCTACCCCGATAAGTATAAGAAAGTCCTCTGCACTGTTATAGATACCTCGAAAAGGATGAAGATGATTACGTAAACCGTAATACCGCGATAAGGATAATGATGTTCTTCTCCAATGTTATACCCCAATAAGTAGGCCTATTAGGATGATCCTGTAAACTGTTATACTTAGTTAAGGATTAGGAGGTTCTTCTGCACTGTTATACCTCGATAAGGATAAGGATCACTCGATAATGATAAGGAGACTCCCCTGTACTGTTATAATCCAATAAGGAATCGTTCTCGTGTTTATACTTCTTTTTATGCTCTAGAATGCTGTTCCGAAGCAGTAGAAATACCAGACCACTCTTCAAGAAGATTGTGAATAAGCAGTAAAATATGTGGCTTCATTGCATCCACCACTAACGAAACAGAACAGGTCCATTCTTCCTGGAACAAATTATAATGAATGGTACTTTTAGTAGCACGATTCAATATAATCTCAAGAATAACCACAGTATCGCCTGTAAAAGGATCCGAGTTAACTTAATGATTTTGACCTAAAATAGATAGACGAATTCCCATATCTATCATTGTGTTTCTTCAGTTTTTGTGGCCATCTTCGATAATTCAATAAAAGAGTCGTCCATGAGCTACCAGATAGCTAACCAAGCGCTAGAGACAAAACATGTCCGTGGAATTACTGAACTACAGAGAGGACATTGTGCAACAATAACTGATGTAGTTCAACATCTTAATCTGATGCAAGCATCTAAATTCAAATGAGTCTTTTATATGGTCAGCCAATGTAAACAGTCCTTGGGGAGTGCAGTATCAGATAACAATTCTTAATATCTGAGCTACGTTTTAAAATATCGATTGCTAGATTCTAAATGGCTTAACATATAAAAAGAGAGCATTCTTTTAAAGCAACAACTGTTAAAACGACATACAGACAATTCAATTAATCCTTTTAATATCATAGGACGTTGACGTTGTAACGCAAGAAGCGAACGATTTCTAAAGTTCATTCTTCTACAGTGTTTCTGAAGCTACAAGTTCGTTTCAGGAGTGACACTTATTGACAAAGCTTTATTATTCTTTACCAACAATGTATAGTTCATATCACCTAATCCAATTACTTGGTACGAGATAAAATACATTTATATGTGATCTATATATGTGGATATCGCATGTCTGTGGATTATTATATCAATTTAGCTGGAATATGAAATCATGGTTTGTCTTTCAAGTTTCTTAGCTACAAGGTAAGTCCAATTAAATAGATTTCCTGTTTATTAACCTATATAATTAGCTTAGGTTATTACTTTATGTTGGTTCAATGGCTTATTTTTTCCAGTCGGACGTCTGGCAGTATTCACAAAGAAAACTTTTGTTCATTTGCCATTATATGTTTCTGGAACTAGCTGTAATTGAAACACGGGAAAATCGAGACAGGTTGGAACATGAGATAACCGGGGAACCAATTATAGAGCATTAAACATTTGCAATAGGTACAAAATATTTGAGCACAACGTCGGAAACGGTGGCAAATACTTTCGTGTATATCAGATAAATGAACAGGGATTCTCACAAACCCCAACTCAAAATCACCACAAGGTCAAGGATCATCTAGAACATACGCTGTTATACTTGTAAAAGTGGGTGTATTTGCAATGTATGTTGTTCCTGGTCAATGTTTTATCTTCCGACGTACAATACTGATTATAATGTTATCAACATATTTATGTGGAAACCTAATAAGACCTGTAAATGATGTCTATAAAGTAAAAACTAATCTACTGTAGACCTAACTCAAGCTCAATTAATAATACATTATAACCGCCTGGAGAATAGACGAGTTAAAACCATTATTGATAGATCTGTATACGCTTCTTCAATGCGAATATCAAGAAACTTGACATGTACGTGGGTGAAGTCGCTACGAGGGATGAACTCAATCGAAAGAAAAATGCAATCTCTATAATTCGATATTCACCATTTATACAATCAAACCACATAATTATAGCAATCTATTTTTTAGAACCGTAAAACAATATGGATTAAGGAAACTATTGAAGGACACATTTCATGTTCCATTGGGACATTCATGGAACTCGCCTTTAAATTGATTAATATTAGAATTTAGTGCTCGTCCGATTTTGTCCTGCTTTTAAACATCTCTTTAAACAGACGATGTAGTCGATTGTTTCAATTACTTTTTTATTTTTACTTGAAGATTGTTTATCAAAACAAGAAACGGAAGAAGTCTCCTGTTGAACAATGTTTTCTCATTGGATGAATTTAATTTCACTTTCTATTCCTGCTTATTCTTAAGCACATTATGTTGAGAACTTTCTTTAAAAACAGTCATCTGGGGATGTCAAGAACAGAAAGGCGTACATAAATTCAGAAACGAAGGTGTATGTAGGTAGAAGGGGGATTATTTAGTGTTATTATACTCGAGTATTGGTGGTTAGTTTGAGTATAAAAGGATCACATTAAATATAGGGGTGTCATTAAATATAAGTAAGATGTCCTCAAATAGGGGAGGATTTCCTTGAATACAGGGGGAATATAATTATATATAGGAAGAATGTCCACAAATACAAGGAGGTTGTCCTTAAATACTGAGGTCTGTCCTTAAATACAGGGAGGATGTCCTAAATACAGGGGAGATGTCCTAAAATAATGTATAAAGAATATTCGAACATGCTCTTGAGTACATATACGGTGCATTTGAGTATGTTGGTGTCAAAAAAAGAAGCATACTAATTGTTCACCTTCAAATATGTTTTATTGAGGATTTCTAATGATGACAGACATAAACATAATCCACTCAGTGTCGTGTTTCTTCTAGTCAGGATTTAACTTCTTTGAAGATCCCATAGAATGTCGTTTGGATCGAGATCATTAGTCTCAGTTTCCTGATCGTGTTTTACAGAATTCGATCAAAATAGTGTAAAACTAGTACTTGTACACCGCCTCTGCAAAAAGGCGATATTACGTTTCAAAGACTTAACGAGCACGAAATGGTACCATTAATTTAGATTAAAATTGTCTTCAAAATCGATTTGTGATAAACAATCGGATCAGGGACTAAGTTTGCTACGGTTGAAATAGATTTCAGGGGAAGGGAAAGGTCACTGTAAGCAGACATCTCACTTTCAGAATTTGATTTCTTCATTGTTTAACATGTTTAACATATAATAATATCACATACCAATATCACATCTAACTAAATGGTAAATATGTTCAAATAAGTAGCAGCTTATGATTCTGGTTATTCCACATGGCCTATTCAAAGTCTAATTGATTGGGGGATAATAATGATATAATTATCGTCTAGACTACTTTTATTTGCATCTGCTACTTGTTATTGGAAATAACTAACTGATGTGGTGTGGAAACTCGCCATCTACATTTCAAACAATATGATAACGTATAGAATATCGCTTATTTCTCAACAGAAACTTTACCCCTGTCGAAGGTTGGAGGTCCTAACATGGACAAAGTCGAGTCACAAGCCCCATGTGCTACAGGCTGTGTATGTTAGAGATCTGTTGTTACCAAATGTCCCTCAGTTAATGTTTGAAGTACTTTATAGGTGGTTAACGTTAACGCTACAGCAATCGAAACGACCCGATCGAGGTGTTAAATGTACTTTTACCTACAGTTCTATTATGAATTAGACCATGGTTTTAATGAATTTATACAGACTTTCTAAACACATTCAGTTAATATTATTGATGACTTCTTCCACTTTTGAGCACCCGATGTTTAAAAGCCAATTTTCCGATATTAATTCTTCGTTCTTTTCATTGTGACATTTGTCTGGGAGATCTGTAGAATTACAACTCAAGAATGAAAGAAAACGATTTCTTTGATAGATTTATTTTGTTGGTGGTACGTATGAGCTCTAACAGGTTTAAAAGTAAATTAATAAATTTTAAAATCGACTTGTTGTAATGCCTAGTATGGGGACAATTAGAATTATGATTTATTGGAAGTAACGTCTGGCTCTGACATTGGGATGTTACTGATCTTCTTGACAGCAGCGCCTGACATCTGTGCTGCTGGTACAGACGTCTGAGATAAGGACGACCCCCCTTGTCATTGGTAGAGACGCTTGACACAGGAATGTGACTTGTGTTATTAGTAGAGACGATTGACAAAGGATGTAGCCTGTCTATGTAATGGGTAGAGAAGCCTGACCTAGGGATGTGACCTGTGTTATTGGTAGAGACGCCTGACCTGGGGATGTGACCTGTGTTATTGGCAGAGACGTTTGGCCTGGGGATGTGGCCTGTGTTATTGGTAGAGACGCCTGGCCTGGGGATGTGACCTGTGTTATTGGTAGAGACGATTGGTCTGGGAATGTGACCTGTGTTATTGGTAGAGACGCCTGGCCTGGGGATGTGACCTATGTTATGGGAAGATTGATAAAGTATGTAACTTGTTTTGTCTGACATGGGGATGTTGGTTTTGGTGTTGGTATTAACTCCTGATGTAGGAGAGTGACTTAAACCATTCCTTTAACTGTGTTGTGTTGCACAACGTTTGAAATTGGGACTTAGATTCATATTTCTGATTAGATTCTTTAGAATATGTGACTAGGTCTTGCTTATTTTATTGTGAGATATGCCTGATGATATGATATTCCAGACTGTTTTATAAATAGATAAAAAATTCAGTGTCTATACGCACGTGAACAAATGGCTTTGATGAGCCAGTCTAACGATTGGATTTCAGAAGTTGAATAGATTTGATTGCATGAAAGACCAGTTGAAAGATTCTAGACTAGATGATATGCGCTAAGTTGGCAGTTGATTGACTTCTATTTCTCAATTAGCGTGAATTCTCTCAATATTTCAATGACATACTGTACTGATGTTTTATACGATCAGAATAACTTTCAGAATATGCAGATAATTTTGATCAAATTACCTGTACAATGACAGACCTTCGTATTTCGTAGAGGGATTATTCACTGGCTTCGAAATATCAAGACTTGTTAAAAATATCATGTTATATTTTTGTAAACATTGTAAAATTATTATTTTTTGAATGGGTGAATGACATGGTAATCATTGTTTTATAAACTAACTCATTAAATATTTTAAAATATACCCATCGGCCACGGTCTAAGAAGCAGTTGACATTGGGCTGTATCTGAGCCATATATATGGCTCTGGGATGTATGTACTGCCAGTCCCGTCGTAAGGGTGGGGTCCGTGGGGCTGTGCCCAAGCAAGTGAGAATTAAGCCCCAAACAAAACCCTTTTCAGTTCAGCAAAGCTTGATTCATTTACGGTGTCTTTATACAAAATTAAAAGGTATAGATACTTTTTAGCACCTCAAAATTCTTCAAATTAGTACAAAATCTGAGCCCCAGCAATTCATTCCTGGCGACGGGGCTGTGTACTGCATATTTGACTTCCGGTTTGGTTGTATATAGGTTAATGTCAAATGAAAGATAATTGTTTTGTATAAATATTACGTATTGATTTACAATTATAATCTTATAAAGAAATTGAGACAGACGAGAGTGTAATATTGACTGTTATATAAGAAATTATAACGATATTACTTTAGTTTTTATAACATTTTTATTATATCAGCTGTAAGACTATTTGTCTTGTAAATTCCGTTAATTGGTATTTTATAGGGCTATTACTCTGAACTGGATTTGCTAGCCTCTATACAACATTCCCTATTCCAAAACCGGAAATGATGAACGAATCACAATGGCTCATTGACTTTGAAACAATTAACCTTTTAAAATTCAAAGACATGTCAACTTCATCTGGGATTGTTGTGACGTTGTGTTGGTTGACCTATTTTAAACGGGAAATGCATTATTGACCATACCACGCAAAATCAAACGTTGGAGCTAGGTCGGTTAGCACTAAGAGATTGAAGTATTTTCTAGAAAGGTATCGATGTGGCCTCCAAAGACTCCATACAATCTTCCTATTCACATAAATACTTACATACTTAGCCTACATACGCACTGTTGTCGTTGGTGTTTATCACAGCAGTAGCTTCAGAATCCAGACTCTTATTACATTGACATTTTGATCACCTCTCCACTTATTGCTGAACACCTGATGCCACTCGCATTTCCAAATCCAGTTGAATCTTAGATGAACGATTTTATGTAGCTTAACTGACGCCATTTGCGGTTTAGTTTGTAGAAAAGCAGAATGACAATTAGAAGCAGACGAAATATCGAATTTGCTATACTTTTAGAAACAACGAGTCTTATATGAATAAAAAATATATTGATGATATTGCTGATAGTTTCGTGGAGATTTTGATCCATGAATACTGGAGAGTTTTTTGAACGTTCAGACAAAATTAAGAATTAAATGGAAAGGTGGTCATGATGACATCTTTGTGTGAGATTACAGTTACCACCAGTTAATAAGTTAAATCCCGTCTAATTAATTCAGCTAACAATAGAATCACAATGAATGCTATATTACAACTGTAACTTGGTGTCTCAACTAAATCTGTTTCGGAAAGATTATAAAGGTCTCGCTTTTAACGTTTAAGTGGAATATTAGATAAATATAAAAATACTAGTATTATAGATTCTAAGCAATGGTCATAAACTGGGTGCAATCATACATGGGAAATCTCTGTGATATTCCAATTCACTTTCTACAATGGCGAGTAATTGCGTTCGAGCTGCGTGAAAGTCATAGTGGTTTATAATAGGAACGGTTTTTACAAATTCTTTCCTCTTATATTCAAGCAAATAAAATTCGAAAAAGCAAAAGCCTCTGCTGCAGTTAGTGTTTAGATATTGAAAGTTCTAATCTTCAAACTCTATTTTAATCTTATTATAACCAGTCCTAGGGGTTTTTATATATGTCTGGAATGATAACAGAGGAATCAATGAAAGGAAAGGTTGTTTACAGACCTAGAAACTATCTGTAAATTAAAAGAGCTACAGGCAGGATTTCATGAAAAAAAAAAAGTTATCAGAGATCTGAAAGGAAAATACTGTTTGAAGTAGAAAATTTCATCAGTGGCGGCGCCAGATCTCGAGACAGAAGGAATTAATGGTGGTGATGGTAGTTGGGGATGGGGGCATGGGGGCACAAATATCGAGGTTGAGATTCAAAATGCGGCAGCTCATAGGCACATGCCTTTCATTTTTATCTTTTAACCCCCAGGAAAAATTGTGAAAATAAAATTAATTGGATGCATTACCACACATGCTTTGGGGAAAAAATGTACTAGCCTAAATGTAATATTTTTAAATTGTACGAAATGTAGTGGGGATACAATTGGGGGTAAAATCCATGTTTATAAAGGGGGGGGGGGGGGGGACATTTCCCCACTGGATGTCATGTTACCATCCATGAATGTCGGTGGCCTATCCATTTGAACTTTCAAAATGCAACTCACAACATTTTCCTTAGCAGTTCGGCTGTTCTCAGTTGAATTGAACCATTGAACAATGCCCATTTATTCTAAAAGTAGATATTTCTTCATTCAATGTATCATGTTATATCAATAGATTAATCGATTTCTAAGTGAGATTTCAGGAAATAATTATTTCAGGACTGGTGCCATTGCTATATATGGTATTTATATGTCAGAGTACGTGTATGATTGTGTGTGTGCCTTTTCAACTAAACTCATCCTAATGGCTAACTAATTTTCACATAATTAATCATGTTCCATAAGTACCGGTAGGGTAAATTGTTTATATTCCAATCTATGCTACCGGTGCTTAAGGAACATGATAATTAATAAGCTTTTCCATTGCTGACCTAGGCCAGTGCTTTGAGAACACTAAGCTTGATGTGACTTTTTAAGCCGTATTCTTTTAGTCAAACTCTATTGCCATTAATGGAATAGTGACATTATCCGTTTTAATCCGCAATTTATGATTTCTTTTAGCCACATTTTTCCTACTTACCTGAAATCCGGATTTTGTGACGTCATCAGATGCAATCGTCGATTCCTATCCCGTCATTATGTATTAATTAGGTTCATGAAAAGTTCAAGGCCACTATAAGAAATAATTCACTAAGAGCAATTACTGGACCTTTCCCTATGTTAGATTAATTGGATCTTACTATATTGATATCTATTTTATGGTATCTTAATTGTTGGCCAATTTCCTCGCAGACAATAAGACAATAACATAGGTAGACCCAGTCTTGAGATAGCATTACCTTGTAGAATACCAATTTTACAAACAGGAAACATGTATATCAATTGCAAGAGTGAATAACTGGAAACACGTTATGTAATCGGTAAGTTTAATTTAAAGGCCTTATATTAATCACTATTTCTATCTCTGTTCTTATTAAATTTCAATTATCTGCCATATTTGAAGGGCTTGGTAGAACATGATATAGCTTCAAAATAAGAATTGTCTTAAATTAGTCCTCCTTTTGTAAACAGATGTATCAATTGATTTTAAACATTTAAAGTCATTCTTGGTCAGATTTTAATTTTTTTTTACAATATTATTTATTTTTCACTATTGTTTCAGACTATGATATTTTAAGACATGCAGTGAAAATGAGCGCAGTTGTATTTGGCAATCCATTATTGTCAGACCTTATTGTTCAAAGTTATGTAATCATTTCATTATTTTCACAAATATAAGTCACCGCAGTAGAGCATATTCTTGCTCCTCGATGTTGATAATTTTTAAATTACATTGAGGCCATAAAAGCATAATGGCACACGATGATAGTATATACAAGTATTACATTAAATATTTCATTTCCAACATCGAGTTTTATGTACATTATTATGGATAGATATTACTATAGTGGTTGCTCTTACGAAAGGAGATTAATAATGATTTGGTGAATGCAAAGATAGTGAACAATTAATGACAAGAACTCATCTCACAGACACATCTTTCCGATATCAGATTCACTAAACTTATAGCATAGACCTATTCAATTGTTTTCATATTTCTGAAAAGAAATGAAATGAATGGAGTTCCAAGTCCTACTCTTCTGCACCTAATTGGGCTAATGGAGACCAACCAAGACAGTTCCATTAGCTCTTTTTCCGATTTCCAATTGTCGAGGGATTTTGAACGTGCACGGTCTAAACATTATGGGGTCTCGGTGTTGCTTGTATTGGTTTATTTTTTCATTCGAACGACTAGACGCTTTTTCAATGTCAGCCCCTCCGACTCATATTATCTGAAGCTCATTAGAGTTTTACAGCCTGGTACACCTTGAAAGCTCCTGGCAACAGTAACTGCTCAATTGGCATGATAACGTCATCAAAAAGTAAACTATGTAAATTTAGGATACTTTTAGGAAATGCTCATACCGGATACGGTTTACGATTTAATCCCTAAAATGGAAGTGTTCGTCTGTTGAGAGTAGACTCAACCAACTCCTCTAGTCAAAAAAAAAAATTACTACGACGTTCTAAAATAGTGTTTACTACAAACAGTCATCCCTGTAGCAATACAACTGCCATGACTTTGAGTGTAATTATGATAGATAACAATATTTGTTTTGTATTTGATACTAATCGCTTGCAGTCATTTTCCTGTTGAGTCTGTAGATCTTCTATTTATTGAACTATTTACATGTAGATTAATGTTGTATAGGCTTGGAGGGACTTTATGAATCAGCTAAATAGCTTTGAGGTATACCTCTCCTGCTTAAGCAATCAGCAGTATCGTATTAAGGCGGTAATTCTTGGGCCTTGTACTAGTCAATGGTAATTTTCAAAAATCTTATTTCATAGCTTTTTAAAATAAATTAAACTTATAGAGCCTTGCATCTATTTGTGTCGAAACATATTTCGTTTTTGTACTTGAATGTTTCTTAAAATATGGAGAAACAGGATCTGAAATTATATTTATATACTATACTAAGATCTAACATAGATATGCATCAACGATCAATATGATACACATCCTTTTTCTAGGCTTGAATGTGGGAAATGTATGTTATGTATCTCATATGTATTTGAACTCTGACCTCATTGTGAGGTTGAACATGTGTAGTCATAATCATATCTTATTGTCGCAGATAAATAAATGGCTGTCACATGACCAATGAATAGACAAACAGGACATTAAGGCTAGAGTAGTATTTACTGTAAAAAAAAATAGTTCATAAAGTCGATATACTCAAATCATAAAAAAAAACCGTGTGTTGATCAGCTTTGACGATAATTGGATATTTTTTACCCAAACAGTTACACATACCTATATTTTATATGTTAGTTCATTTGAGTTATATTTCAATATTCATATAAAGCAGGAAATATAATATGTGCTGTGTAACTTTGGCATAATTTTTTTCATATTACTTTACAATATGTTGCATATTTAATTCATCATAATATTCAGATATTTGTGGTATTCTTAGTATTTGGATGTCTATGTGTTTCGTATGTTTTTGCCAATATAAATGTGTTAATTGCGTATATCTATAGTTCTGACAAATTGGGACCGTGGTATATTATTTTGTTATTATCAGTGTAAGAGAATATTAATGAAACCACACGTTTCAAAATTGATATATTATGTATAGTACGCTGAATGTCATTTAAATGACTTAAAATGTGGAAATATTAATTTTAACCAACCTGCTTCAGGCTATTATAGGAGTTGTTAAAACAACTATAACCTTATTATTCTATAGTCAACATTTTAAACAGTGTTAGAAAGCGTTTAGGTTTTAAAGTACAGAAAGGTGGTAAAACTTTTCATTGGACATTAACAGTGAATTGTTGAATATCCATTGTGGGATCAATTCTTTTTGGAGCGTTTGAAAGAAGATTAACAAGTGGCTTAACTCTTTTAAGATTGCACTTCATTGTACGTGGACGTTACAGAAGAACACGATTGAAACAAATCTGGGAATTGTTCTTTTGGATTTAATTTGTAATTAAATTTGAAGTTTGTGGAATTCTATTCCAGAAAATAGTATTGATATTTAATGGAGTAACATTTGTTCATCCTGACTTATGATTAAAGTTAGTTAACTGTATTTACTGACCAAAGACAAGTTGATTACAATCAGTAAATATTCCTCATATCTGTTACCAGCTGTTTCCGTTCGCAATCAGGTAAAGTATTATCTAACCTATATTAGCCTTACTTGTGTATTAGTTGGTGAATACAGACGACTGTACATTGAATTTAAATAACTATTAATGTATACACCTTCGGGTTATATTATATTGATTGATGTCCATAGATGTAATTTATGATAATTTCATACATAGTCTATATCTACCTGTATGTCTACAAACAATGTGTGGGAAGGTTTGATTGCTCAGAACCATTCATCTGAGTCCAACAATCATTTTAGTGACAGGGTCGAGGGCCAACAACGGGTCATATTGGCAGCACTAGCTGTGGCCTCAGAATTGTTCGCACCTTGCGAAAGATTCGATCCAATGACATTTTGTGGTCTAGAAAATCCAGCTATAATCGACTGATCACTGAGCCATTGACTTACAAGCAAATACATCATATAATAAGCATTGAAACAGTTAAATAATAATAATACTAATACTAATGATGGTGATAATGTCATTTTAAAACATAAATTAGGCCAAGACTGTTTTACATTCAAAAATGGACAGATATTTAAGCTTCGCAGAGGTGCTGTAAGAAATTTGTACGATGCTAAATAAAACTGATTACGATCATAAATGTGGCTGCATAATGCATATCACCAATTGCCTTGACACAGTCAGCTATCGTAACAACTTTTAACATTGATATGAATGCGATATCGGAGGAAATGATACAAGCTGACATGACCGACTTACATTATCTTCTATCCATTCTTCCCCGATCTGAAAAGAAACAATTGTCATCCAGTTCAGATTAGTAGGGTAAGTATCGAAATCCAACCATAAAGCACTAGAAAGAACGGTTTTCCGTTTAATTTGGGAACTGTATAAAGGTCTTTTTCAAGGATTCAAGTCGTTGAATGTGTGTAAGTGCATTCTATTAGCACCATTCCGATTTTGTAGAAAGTTTTTGTAGTTTCAGAAGAATCTGACCAGTTTGTATAGTTACTTGAAGAGCAAAATGGAGTTGCATTCTATGTTTTCATTGTTGACTTAGCAATATGATATATTACATGTAAATCGTAAGGACAACAAAGAACTTGTCTTTTATGTAAAGGGAGGTTTTTTGTTTGTAGTCAAATAACATATAATATTCAATTTAAAATTTGAACACCTAGACGTCTCTTCTTTATAACGATACTAGAAAACAACTGGAAAACTTGAAGATAATTGGAATGATTTAATACGACACAGTGGAAGAGAGAATTTAATAATCCAGTTATCAATGGTCTGTCTCAACTATCACTTTGATAGAATTAGACTAACATCTATTATTTCATTTCCTCTATATACGATGTGAATGACAATGTAAAATTTTTATTTATTGCCATTTGGTATTGCCATTGCTGTTATTGATATGATGAAGTCAGCCCAACTTGTTTAAGATTTGCGAAGGCTTCTCGACATCATTGCTTTGTCCGAACGATATGTGCAATATGCCTTAACAAGCATACAAATGACTACATACATAATATATATCAGTTGGTTCTATTGTGTCTTGATGATGCTACTATCAGCTGAGCTGTAAATGTTGTATCTTGATGATGCTACTATCAGCTGAGCTGTAAATGTTGTATCTTGATGATACTACTATCAGCTGAGCTGTAAATGTTGTATCTTGATGATGCCACTATCAGCTGAGCTGTAAATGTTGTATCTTGATGATGCCACTATCAGCTGAGCTGTAAATGTTGTATCTTGATGATGCTACTATCAGCTGAGCTGTAAATGTTGTATCTTGATGATACTACTATCAGCTGAGCTGTAAATGTTGTATCTTGATGATACTACTATCAGCTGAGCTGTAAATGTTGTATCTTGATGATGCCACTATCAGCTGAGCTGTAAATGTTGTATCTTGATGATGCTACTATCAGCTGAGCTGTAAATGTTGTATCTTGATGATGCTACTATCAGCTGAGCTGTAAATGTTGTATCTTGATGATGCCACTATCATCTGAGCTGTAAACGTTGTATCTTGATGATGCCACTATCAGCTGAGCTGTAAATGTTGTATCTTGATGATACTACTATCAGCTGAGCTGTAAATGTTGTATCTTAGTGATGCCACAATCAGCTGAGCTGTAAATGTTGTGTCTTGCTAATGATAATACATGTATCAGCTGAGTATTAAGATTGTGTCTTGATGATATCAGCGGAGTATTAAGACTGTGTCTTGATGATACTACTATCAGCTCAGTATTAAGACTGGGTCTTGATGATACTACTATCAGCTCAGTATTAAGACTGTGTCTTGATGATACTACTATCAGCTCAGTATTAAGACTGTGTCTTGATGATACTACTATCAGCTCAGTATTAAGATTGTGTCTTGATGATACTACTATCAGCTCAGTATTAAGATTGTGTCTTGATGATACTACTATCAGCTGAGTATTAAGACTGTGTATTGATGATACTACTATCAGCTCAGTATTAAGATTGTGTCTTGATGATATTACTGTCAGCTCAGTATTAAGATTGTGTCTTGATGATACTACTATCAGCGGAGTATTAAGATTGTGTCTTGATGATACTATCAGCTGAGTATTAAGACTGTGTCTTGATGATACTACTATCAGCTCAGTATTAAGATTGTGTCTTGATGATATTACTGTCAGCTCAGTATTAAGATTGTGTCTTGATGATATCAGCTCAGTATTAAGATTGTGTCTTGATGATATCAGCGGAGTATTAAGACTGTGTCTTGATGATACTACTATCAGCTCAGTATTAAGATTGTGTCTTGATGATACTACTATTAGCGGAGTATTAAGATTGTGTCTTGATGATACTACTATCAGCTGAGTATTAAGACTGTGTCTTGATGATGATACTATCAGCTCAGTATTAAGATTGTGTCTTGATGATGCTACTATCAGCTCAGTATTAAGATTGTGTCTTGATGATACTACTACTATCAGCGGAGTATTAAGACTGTGTCTTGATGATACTACTATTAGCTCAGTATTAAGATTGTGTCTTGATGATACTACTATCAGCTCAGTATTAAGACTGTGTCTTGTTGATACTACTATCAGCTAAGTATTAAGACTGTGTCTTGATGATACTACTATTAGCTCAGTATTAAGACTGGGTCTTCATGATACTACTATCAGCTCAGTATTAAGATTGTGTCTTGATGATACTACTATCAGCTCAGTATTGAGATTGTGTCTTGATGATGCTACTATCAGCTCAGTATTAAGATTGTGTCTTGATGATACTACTACTATCAGCGGAGTATTAAGACTGTGTCTTGATGATACTACTATTAGCTCAGTATTAAGACTCAGTATTTAGATTGTGTCTTGATGATACTACTATCAGTTCAGTATTTAGATTGTGTCTTGATGATACTACTATCAGCTCAGTATTAAGATTGTGTCTTGATGATACTACTATCAGCTCAGTATTAAGATTGTGTCTTGGTGATGCTACTATCAGCTCAGTATTAAGATTATGTCTTGATGATGCTACTATCAGCTCAGTATTAAGATTGTGTCTTTATGATACTACTATCAGCTCAGTATTAAGATTGTGTCTTGATGATGCTACTATCAGTTCAGTATTAAGACTGTGTTTTGATGATGCTACTTTCAGCTCAGTATTAAGATTGTGTCTTGCTGATACTACTATCCGCTCAGTATTAAGATTGTGTCTTGATGATACTACTATCAGCTCAGTATTAAGATTGTGTCTTGATGATGCTACTATCAGCTCAGTATTAAGATTGTGTCTTGATGATACTACTATCAGCTCAGTATTAAGACTGTGTCTTGATGATACTACTATCAGCTCAGTATTAAGACTGTGTCTTGATGATACTACTATCAGCTCAGTATTAAGACTGTGTCTTGTTGATACTACTTTCAGCTCAGTATTAAGATTGTGTCTTGCTGATACTACTATCCGCTCAGTATTAAGATTGTGTCTTGATGATACTACTATCAGCTCAGTATTAAGATTGTGTCTTGATGATGCTACTATCAGCTCAGTATTAAGATTGTGTCTTGATGATACTACTATCAGCTCAGTATTAAGACTGTGTCTTGATGATACTACTATCAGCTCAGTATTAAGACTGTGTCTTGATGATACTACTATCAGCTCAGTATTAAGACCGTGTCTTGATGATACTACTATCAGCTCAGTATTAAGATTGTGTCTTAATGATGCTACTATCAGCTCAGTATTAAGACTGGGTCTTGATGATGATACTATCAGATTAGTAGGGTAAGTATCGAAATCCAACCATAAAGCACTAGAAAGAACGGTTTTCCGTTTAATTTGGGAACTGTATAAAGGTCTTTTTCAAGGATTCAAGTCGTTGAATGTGTGTAAGTGCATTCTATTATTGCAGTATTAAGACTGTGTCTTGATGATACTACTATCAGCTCAGTATTAAGACTGTGTCTTGATGATGCTACTATCAGTTCAGTATTAAGATTGTGTCTTGATGATGCTACTATCAGCGGAGTATTTAGACTGGGTCTTGGTGATGCTACTATCAGCTGAGCTATTAATGTAACGTCTTAATAATGTTACTATAGCTGAGCATTTAGTGTTGTTTCTTGATGATGCTACTACTATCAGCTGTGCTGTCAGCTGTGCTGTTAATGTTATACCTTGATGAGTTTTTAATGTTTCGTTTTGATGATTATATGACAGGAAAAAACACAAAATATCCAAATTACAAAAGACATATTTATTATTTACATAACATTTTATTTCTATTTTTATAAACAATTAACCTGGTTTTGTTTTTATTGAGATCACTTGTGCGTTAAATACCAAGATTTATCGGACGGTGTTCAACATTATGTTGGTTTTCGTTTATATTGTAAAGTTGATATTGGTTTTGCTATTAATGTCAGTAGAGGAACAAATTTTTGTTTTCTGAAATTTTTCAAAATTTAAAAAAAAATCGAAATGATAGCGATTAGATAGAGGCCTTGTCATTCCTGACTGTATCTAATGTCAGAAGTCAGAAGCTTGCTGTCGTCATGCGTCAACAAAAATCTTATATTAAATTTATGTTTTAAAATGCGATCAATGTAATTGATTGGTGACAGTTGCTTTTGGCAATATATCAACGAATTAAACTATTTCTTATACAGTATATGGTATCAATTATGAGCCCCCCTGAACAGTTAAAGCTGTATGTATGTAATTCAGTAGCCAATATTTATATCGTATTTAATGACTTTGTTGTCAACACAAGCCAATTGTCAAAAACTCTAACAACCTTGAAATTAAAGCCTATATAGGTAATAAATATATCATATCGAGTGAGAATTCGGAGCTAAAAGTAGCACAAAAAGTGCCAGACAATAAGCTTGAAAAACTATATGTCGATGAGATATTTTAAAGGGACAGTGATGCCACTTTGGGGGGTCTTGCATATATGAAAATAGTCTCATTAGTACTAGAAATGTACAAATATCACATAATTTCTTTAAAAATACTTCAAATTACTAATTTTACTCACTATGTCTACATATGTCTTTTCTATATATCACAGAGTATCTTAAATTCACGAGTCGTAATTTTAACATTCAAACGCGATTTTAACGCTCAATTTCGACGGTGGGGTGTGAACACTATAATTGATTAGTTCAACTAAAAATTTCAATTTCTGAGACTAAAGTATGATTGACCAAAAAAATGGCCTACCTGTCGATGTCGATCTCTAATTTTTTGCTTTACCATTTAAGAAAAGAAATCTTATATCGCCTTTAAAAAACACACCTTCTCGCCGGCCGTCAATTCCAGGGGGTATATTGTAAATATAGTTAGAATGGTACCAATAATAAAATCAATTCGCTACTATAAATAGTACCAACTTTATAGTACAAAGATGTGACCGGGGTACTAATGTAAGCTTTAAGATCGATACAGATTCTTTAAAGATGCTGTCCCGGGAAATTACAATTTAGGTCAATGGAGAAAATCTTTCCAATACAGCCAGCATATATCTTAACATCGTAAGCACCATCGAAAAAAATGGTATATGGAAATAACAACCTCCATCCATGTAGCTTCTTTCCCCAAAATATATTTTATATCCAATCCTGAAATGATCAAATTCATTTTTAACCGACTTCACTTCCCCGGTTTTTTTGTCTGATTCTCATTGAAAAATGAATATATGCATTGAGAGCACTGTGTCAGCCATATGTATTATTTTTCAAAACTTGGTGGCAGAAGTGGCGAAAGTCTGAAATTTCAGGCTGTTTTAGTGATGTTCTTCTATGCAGATGTTCAATGCACATATCTTCGATAATCTCATTTTTTAAATATTTTACACGGTTTACGTAACAGAATGTTAAAAACGCTCAAGAAATTTATCTGGAACATTTAATTGCATGGTAGATGAACCGGTCAATAACATTTTCATAAGTGACACATCTGCAAATGTTATACATATAATTTAACGACTTGTACTATATACATTTAAATTTGTAACTTCAGTATGTGAATATTATAGATCATATCAAATCTAGGAACTGTGCCTTTAAAAAGTTTCGTTGCTCATTGATTTTCTTCCATTATCACTAAAGTCTTTGTTAATTTGGTTTAAAGGTTAATACTATTAAGAACCTTTCTGTGGCGTAACTTTAAAGAGCTATCAAGCTATTTCGAAGATTGGCTTATACCTTGACTGCAAAAGCCAAGTTTCTTTTGTCACAGAAGTCTGTAAATGTCACGAATTGATATGATTGTCGCTAGCGAATACCAATTAATGGCCTCGACAGAAAAAACAATAGGTCATAATGCAGTCTTTCTGTCGAGGGCTCTGGTTGGCTGTATTCGCAAGTGTATAATCTAACCAAATCGTTGCATTCAGTGATACTAGAAAGGAGGGTATTGTTAGCCTGACACTGTGAAGATGGAGAACGAGAGCCGTGTTGAATTCTTGCATCAGGGTCCAAATATTGTGAATAAGGAGAACTGTTATCACACTGAAATGTTATAAGATAAGCGTGTATGAATGGAATGTGACCCTTAAATGGTTGTTTTTGCTAATATAATCAATCTTATTGTTATAATTTGGGTCACAAGCATGAGGTATAAATTCTTATCTTAGAAAAACTTAATGTCGTTTTGATCCAAAGATAACATACTTTTACAAGATTAGGTAAAAATAGTTGCCCAGGTCACGATCATTAACAAAAATATACATGGCCAACATAGTATCTGAATTAATTAATAAAATGAATCAGCTGATATATAAAGTCCAAATTTGTTAACTATCTTATAAAAGATCGCTATGTAACATGAAATCAAACTATTGTAAGAGACTGGGCTATTGAGAGAGGAGTAGCAATATCCTTTGAACTAAAATGATCATTGGGGAATATTTAGTAAATCAATTTCTTGAACGGACCAAGCCAAAAGCTGACCCAACATTATAATTGCAAAGTCTAACCTTTTGAAAACAGTGTCCAAATCAAAAGGATAAATTGATTGCAACATAGGCACGATGAGTAAGAAAATGTTCTTTTACGCATTGAAACCAAAGGCTGACCCAACCAACATTATAATTGCAGTATTTGTCTAGTTTGTTTACATTTTGACTTGAAAAGTTAGTGACGTTCAGAGTAAATTAAAATGAGACAAAAACTCTTGACTTTCACGACCATAACAAGTGTTCTTCTTAAGTTGATTGCTTGAAAGAATGCGTTCACGTGAATTGTGATAAACATCTTATCCCAAGTAATAGGTGAGGGGATTTATTTCGAAACGGTTTTAAATAGATACTTTAGCTTGAAGGTATGTGAAATTACATTAATCCGAAATGAAGGAATCTTAAATCTACAGATAAAACTATTTTCAGCACATTTTATTTTAATTTGGAATTTGTTATTCCTGACATGCACAGAAATTTCATCGAGATTTGATTATACGGTGAATATACATTGATATCGAAATTATACATGGGTCTATAATTATACTAGGCCAATTCAATGGTTGGCTCAATTATGACAAGATTATATCGCATACGAGATTGTTTTATTTAATTCATATATAAAAATATAATCATCACCGAGTTTTAACAATACGCAACATAATAATTAAGTAATGATATTATAATGGCCATTAATGTCATTATATGACGATGATATTAAAGCAACCACCATACGAAACAGGAAAACCACAATTTAACCATTATATTACACAAGCCACAATTATTATACATGACAACACCAAACAATTACATGATGCACGACACCATTAAATAAAACTATTTATTATACAAGACGCTGTTAATTTACATTACACCAGAAAACCATTAGGCTACTTGATGCACGACACCATTAAACACAAGACACCATTATTATACATGACATGCTAGACACATTAAAACCATTATACTCAAGACGCTAGTATTATATTATACATGACACCATTATTGTACATGACACAACCAAACCATTGACCATGATTCACGACACAACTTTAAAAACAATATAATATAATGATGTAAAATATCATATGAGAATGATACATGCTACCATTAAACCATAAAAACCATCAAGATATGGAAATTAAAAATGACAGTTATTCAATGAAACATAAACTTATCCCGAGTATGGGTTTTGACATAGTCTCATCGTATCCCGAATACGGGTTTAACTCGGGGAAGTATGACGAATGGGGGTGTGGTCTGGACACGATGATATGATGTAGACGACACCATTAATCCCGGACTCAGTTTAATAAATTAATAAATTATTGAATGGGTATTAATAATATTTTGTATAATATAGCTATATATTGATAGCTGTGACTGTAATAGGAGATTAATTTCGATGGGTTATTATAATATATTAGGCCTACTGTAATATATTATATTGTGTATATATAATTTGTGAATTTTGTATATTTCAGTGGCTGTATAGTATATGCTAGTTTTAAAGATGGTGACGGTAATAAATAACCACAAGAACCACAATAAATTCTCTAATAGGATAACCAACATGTTACATACTGCAATACATCATACACATAAAGATAAAGGTAAGATAACTCTACCTAATACCTGAACTCAATGTATAATATACGTCAATTGCGTCGGAGAGCTTAGGTGCAGCGATCAACCAGAATCCTCTAGTCTCGCTTGTTGCTAGCAGGTTCAGTCAGTCGTCTGGTCGACTTGGGTATTTCGTAACCTGATTCATCGTATGATCTTAACGGTTTTGTTAAATCGTATGTGTATCAGAGATACTGATAGCGATTGGTTGCACCATATTCCACTAAATCGACGTCGACAGATCACCACCACCCCGCAGGTGGTTATCGACAAGGTGGAAAACGACCGACTGGAGATTTTTGTCTCCTCTTGTGCTCGTGCCAGTCGTTGGAACTCAAGACAAGACTCTAATCGCCGACAAAAGTCTCGACTGACCAAGACTGCTCGCGTGCCCGCACCTTTTAAGTTTTCTTAACTTTCTCGAATCGGTTTCTGAATACTCACGATATTATTTTTCCTGGATGTTTGTTGTAACTTTTTAATGAGAAACAATTGGAATAATAGGAGATAATAAATAACTTCTTCCCATTAGCTTGTCTTTAAATATTCTTTGCATCAAGAACAATTTGACATTCGTAAAAAAGGATTAGATTTCTAAAAGTCTAATTATTTAAAAGTTCAACTTATTATTGGTTAAAATGGGTATCAGTCCTTATAAGCCGCTTTGACCTTCGTGATTCTTATAAAAACTGAATAGGCTACTCTTATAGTCTTCTAAATTGGTAGTAATCAATTTAGTCTATAACAGGCAGAGAAAGCTGTCAACGTATTGGTCAAATCTATCGAATCTGCCATGGTGGTGTTATATAGTTGGCCTAAGAAGCTGCTGATCGGATGTCTTTAGTGTCATATTGGAATAATTTAGAAAAGTATGTAGTTAACGTGCCTTCAAAGCTATATAGATGTTTGCCTATCCCATCTGCATTCGAGCTTACATACTATTACATGATTCATTAGTCCCCTTCATTAGGACCTATATTGGAATACAAAAGCAACATAATCTTCTTTTATTAAGTCTATTGTTTGATTGGACTCTAGCATGACCTCAAAGCTGCACGTAAATATACTATATACATGTATTCGTACAGTCCGAAGCTATCGACTGGGATAGGCTAACGCTCATCCGTAACCCTCCTTGTTTATTTCTGTGATCAGATACAAACGACTTGGAGGCCTGTAAAGGGAGACAATCCATTCCAAATCAATGAGTGACATTATGATAGTGATTAAAGGAACAGTGATATTGATCATCATATTATTGTATTCTACATCATTAACAGATTGTCGTGACAGATTCTTAATGTGATATTGCTAAAGGCCTAATGTATCAGATAATTACTACATGCCAAATTATCCCTGTGATTTTCTTGTTTGAAGATGCTTTGTATTCACTAGGAATGTTAGCATTAGCTATTATATTTGTTATGTGATATAGGTTATCAATACTATGTTTTATATGGAAGATAATATGACCCTAGTGATTGTAGTAAAATATAGTCATATTATATATTTGCATATTATCAATTGCATATGTCCAAGAAAGATAGCTTGCCAGGCAAGGTAATATACGCCCACCAGCTTTGATTTTCAATAAAAATATTTAGCAGTGCAGTAACAATCACCAGTATGAAATATTCAACCTTCAGTCATACAATTCTTTTGAACTCTTTAGGGCGACACTGAATAATATTGAGTATGAGTTATTGCCCTTGTTCTTGAAAACGTGTTCAGTTTTTAGCTTGTGAAACTCTACAAGGCAAATATTCAACCCTCAGCGCGGTACTGAATAATAAAACCAAGTTTATCAAAATCCGGCAAGAATCATGCTTTTTAGTGTTCAAAGAGCTGAATTTGAAAGAGTTTTCAAGAAAAAAATCAAAAACTTCTATGAAACAGTTTTCGATTTTTTTGATTTTCGATAGGGTTTATCCATGGGTGATCATTAACAATTTCACCAAGTTTCGTCAAAATCTGCCAAGATTTGTGCCTTCTAGAGTGTTTATGAGGTAAAACTTGAAAGAGTTTTGAAGAAGAAGGGCAATAACTCTTCTGATTTTCAATAGGGTTCATCCTTGAATGATGACGAACATTCACACTAATTGTCATCAAAATCCGTCAAGAAATGTGCCTCCTAAAGTGTTTACGAGCTAAAAATTGAATGCGTTTTCAAGAACAAGGGCAATAACTCATAGTCAATATTTTTCAATTTTTCTGATTTTTGATAGGGTTCATCCTTAGATGAAAACAAACACTCACACCAAGCTTCGTCAAAATCTGTCAATAATTGAACGCATTTTTAAGAACAAGGCCGATATTTTTCACCCTTTTTCCTCATTTTTCATAGAGTTCATCATTGGGTGATTACAAACACTCACACCAAGTTTCATCAAAATCCGTCAAGAATTGCGCCTTTTAGAGTGTTTACGGGCGCTTCAAGAGCAAGGGCAATAACTCATACTAAATATTTGTCGATTTTTCTGATTTTCAATAGGGTTCATCCTTGGGTGATTACAAACAACCATACCGAGTTTCGTCAAAATCAGTCAAGATATGTGCCTTGTAGAGTGTTCACGAGGAATTGTGGACGGACGGACGGATATGGGTGACAATATACGCCCCCGCCCCCCTCGTGTGGGCGTATAAAAATGTATTTACTTGTCCTGTCTATATTGGGTTGGAGCCACCTTAGGGCCTACTCTGAAGACACTATATATATATATATGCAATGATAATTATCATGAGATACGGTTCAATGTCACTTTTCTCTTTTGGGTCTCACAACATAGCTTAGGCCTTCTTGTGTATAAAAGGACCATTGTGTACCTGGCTGTGCCAAAATGGTTATTATAGTGGTAGGGGTTTCCGGCTGACTTTTGGGTTAGTGCATGCATGTGAACTGAATATTAGAAAACTACAATCTATAACGCAGCCTACGTAACACGATTGTCTCCAGATTAGGGATTTCGTGTTTTTTTGTCTGACGTTGAAGACTCTGTTATTGGAGTTATGAATCTTTGTCTTCCGGACTTTTCTCTGCACCATCAACATCACCGGGGTAATGATTTGTGTTTATAACCAAATAAATGTTGTTGGTTATTTTGGTGTAGAACGCCGCATGCAAACGTAATGAAATCACCCTTTAGTATTAGTACAGTTCTGTCTCTTTGGTTGAACCGATTAATTTGATTTATATTAGTTTTTCATGATATTGAGGAGCAAGGACTCTGATAGATCATATTTTTATTTGTTCTATTTTTTTTGCTCTCTGAAAAGTAATATCATATTTGACTTTAAAATACATCATGTAGGCTGTATCCTCAAATAATTCTACTCTATTTATCAATTACCTTGCGGTCATGGTTGTCAATAATTAATTGATTAATTTGTGACCGATTACTAGTTAACCTAATTGATAATCCAATCAGATCGGGGTATAATAAAATTCAAACATATTTGTGACGGCGATATTATTCAAAATCGGCAGTGTCATTTCATGCATTTTGGGGGATTTGTCTAAAAATTTGTCCCGTCATGTGTGGAGGATCTTTCGTTTGTTTTCTTAGTTTTAAATTAAAGCATTTCGTTCCTGATTTGTTTGCTCATTAGAAATAAACTGACCTATTTCCCGATAAACCTACTCACTCTACTCCCAGCATGCAACAAAAATGACGTCACCAATGCAGATCTCCCAGCCTTTCAGCGCCATTTTACCGAGTATCGGAAGTAAAGAAGCTATGAATTAAATCTGATTCCATCCGAATGAAATAAAATTGCCAGTTGCAATTGGTCAGAAATATAAATTCCATGGTTTTTACAGTACATTCGAAATTGCATATTTTGTGTTATTATGGCGTCGGGTAAGAATATGTTGTATTTTGCGTTCCAGGGGTTCATCGATCAACGTGAGATTTTCTTGACAAAAATATTACTTTATCTCTGATTTTCTTTGTTTTATTGCTTTGTAGGAAGTGGCGGGGAGATTCAGTGGTGCTTTTCTCAGGTTAAAGGTACTATAGAGGATGAAGTTACTGAAGGTAAGGCATTTTAGACAGTAGATCTATAATGGTAAAACCTAAAAATATTATTCGTAATTTGTCGGTAAAGCTGATCATATCGGTTATGAAAGCAGGGCCTTTCAGTGTGCGATTACTTCCTGATTGTTTTCTTAGAATTCCCGACATGGCACTGGCCATTCTCCCAATTAAAAGGACACCTGTCAGTAGCTGTGTGATGACGAAAATTGGTTAGAGGAACAATAATGAATAAACAGTTTTCTGACATTGACAAAGTTAGGCTGAGTGGGATTTAATATAGATCTAACTGTTTGATGGCACTGCTCAGACTACTCTGTCAATTCTCTTTAACTTTCATCATGGTGTGTCGGGAGCCGCGGTGGCTCAGTGAGTTAGACGCTTGCTCGCTAACCTGAAGGTCCAGGGTTCAATCCCGGCATAGGTCGAGATAATACCTTCGGATTTTTCAACCCGGTTTCCCCCTGTCAGTGATGCAGGTAAGAGGGGCTGACATGAAAAAAGCGTCTAGTCGTTCGGATGGGACAATAAACCGAGGCCCCGTGTGCTACAGGCTGTGCACGTTAAAGACCCCTCGACAGTTGGAAATCGAAAAAGAGCAGGCTAATGCCGCTGTCCTGGCAAAATTTCCCTCATGGCACCCTGCATGGCGTTGCCCGTCTTCATTAGCCCACAAGGTGCAGAAGAGTAGGACGTAAAACTCCATTTCATTTCATTTTCATCATAGTGTGTCAATTGTTTATGTTTATATTTGTATAGATTATTTATGATGTATAATTATACAAATAATTTGAATAGACAGTATTAGTAGTTTAGGCCTCGATCTATTTATTTATGAGATTATCTATGAGATTTAAATGATAGAAAAATAGGGTAATTTTTTGCAAAATTATATTACAGTAGCCCGTAGCAATATAATTTGACATTTTGGTTGGAGCCTAAGCTTACTTTGATTGAAAATTGATTAGCTCATGCTTTAGATAATATTAGGCAATTATTGTTGTCATGATTGTTCTATGAACTAATGTATTCAGTGATGCTGACAACATGATATCAGTTGCCTCATTGACTAAGGTAATAATCTGTTTCTTTATTTCAGCTGATATAATATCCTGTGTTGAGTTTAATTCTGATGGAGATTTGCTCGCTACAGGCGATAAAGGAGGACGTGTGGTTATTTTCCAGCGCGACTTGCAGGTGAGTCTGACAATCAAATGTTTTAAATGATGTGCTTGATGATCAGTGACAGTTTTCTTTTGATATCTTACGCTGTCGCTAGCACTCTAGAAATATTGATAACCCACCTTACTATTGAACTGGGCTAGTCGTTAGTTTTTCAAAAGTATACTATAAGTCTGTCATCTTTTACACCTCAACCTTTATATGATTTGGTGTATTGCAGACAGACAGATAAAAGGACTAGATTGCACTAAAAGAATTAAGGATTAGTTCTTTTAAATATATCTTGTCTACAGTTTAAATGAAAAGTTTAAGACTTGAATCATTACACAAAAGCAGTTATGTTTTATTGCTTTTTTCCTTCCCAGGATCATACACCAGGATTTGGTTGATAATAGTATCAAAATTCTTTTCAGGCAAAGGCTGCCATACCAAGTCGTGGGGAATATAATGTCTATAGTACCTTTCAAAGTCATGAACCAGAATTTGATTACCTCAAGAGTGTTGAAATTGAAGAAAAAATAAACAAAATAAGATGGTTGAAAAGAACGAACAAAAATCATTTCTTGTTGTCCACAAATGGTATGTTGAACTATTATTAAGTTAATGCTGTGTCAATTAAAATAGATCAGATTGATTATATGCTGAATTTCATGGTGAAACAAGAGTGAATTTCAGTTGACATTATGCATTGTAAAGATAATCATTTTGAAAACTTTATATCTTAATGCGTAATATGGTACATTGAAAGTTTCCTTGTTTATATTGCTTTCTGTAAAAGAGTTAAAAAATTTTGTAATAATATTTACAGATAAAACGATAAAGTTATGGAAAGTAGCAGAAAGAGATAAGAAACCTGAAGGTTATAATTTAAAAGATGATGGAGGGATTATGAGAGATCCTAGTTCAATAACATCACTTCGTGTTCCCACATTCAGTCCAATGGAATTAATGGTAGAAGCTAGTCCAAAACGTGTATTTTCTAATGCCCACACGTATCATATAAATTCTATTTCCGTTAATAGCGATTTAGAAACCTATTTATCAGCTGATGATTTGCGGATTAATTTATGGAATTTAGAAATTACAGACCAAAGTTTCAGTATCCTTTTTATGCAAGAATCCTAAACATGGTTTCTTGTTTGGACTAATTATTCTGACTAACTTGACCACATTGTTTAAGCAAATCTCAAATATTTTCTTGAGACATAAACTTACCCTGTCTCAGACACTTTTATAGAATAATAGTATTTTATTTTATAATGGAAACGACAGGAAAATTAATTTGATGTAGAAGTTTAACCGTGCTTTATTTTCTCTGTAGATTATTGAAGCCCCGGACTCTATGTACAATTTTTCATGACATTTGCAAATTGGATTCTCTAATCCTAGTGAATTTTAGCAAAAAGGATTGCACCATGCATATGTTAACCTGTAACATTATTGTATGGCTTAACACTGAGAATGTTTGGGTATTTATTGAAATCCCATAGCACTGTCCCAAAAATTGCTAAATTTTCTTTAACCTTGTGTTAAGATATTGTAGATATAAAACCAGCTAACATGGAAGATTTAACTGAAGTCATCACAGCATCCGAGTTTCACCCTAACGAATGTAATATGTTTGTTTACAGTAGTAGTAAAGGAACCATAAGACTCTGTGACATGAGGCAACAGGCTCTATGTGATTCCTATGCTAAAAGTAAGTCTTTGGCTTTTTTCATAGCTGAGTTTCAAGTCAAAGTGCGTAAGGATATTTTCTGACTATGATTGATAACCTGTTGAAAATCAATATATCTTTTAGAGATATGCTTTGGAGATACATTTGGCAGTCATTGAAATAGACATTTTATGAAATATTGTGTTTTTATCTGTCCTGACAAAAGAATTCTTTACTACATGTCATAATTTCCTGTATGGATTCTTACAGATACTGAGTTTATTTGCCCACTAGCAAACTGTTCAAGATAATGCTGATAATGTGAGACAAAGAACTCTTGTTTTTCTGTTGTCAATTTTCATGACACGATCTGCCTCAAGCGGGCCTCATTAGTATGAATCGGTACAAATATATCTTAAACCTACCCTGTCTCAGACACTTTTATAGAATAATAGTATTTTATTTTATAATGGAAACGACAGGAAAATTAATTTGATGTAGAAGTTTAACCGTGCTTTATTTTCTCTGTAGATTATTGAAGCCCCGGACTCTATGTACAATCAGTTGATTGCAATCTATTTAGACGCATTATTTAAGTTAAACTTATATAACATAGCAATGATTGTTTTTTTCTACTTTTAGTATTTGAAGAGCCAGAAGACCCAACAAATCGTAGTTTTTTCTCTGAAATTATTGCTAGTATATCAGATGTTAAATTTAGTCATAGTGGGCGTTATATGATAACTAGAGACTATCTGTCAGTGAAAGTTTGGGACTTGTTAATGGAAAGTAGACCTGTGGAAACTTATCCTGTCCATGAATTTCTTCGTAGTAAATTATGTTCTTTATATGAAAATGATTGTATTTTTGATAAATTTGAATGTTCATGGAGTGGCAATGATAGGTAAGCTCATTTATCTTTTCTCTGCTGGCACATTTCAAGAGAATGATTTATTTTGGTTTTTAGATGGGCAGAGGGTTTTCATGGTGGCTCTGTCCCATTCATAACACAGACCTTCCAGCAAAGTACCGGTAACAGAAATTTCAATTTAGTCAAGATAAATACCCTTCTTCCACAGAAGAAAACCCCAAAAACAACAGCTCTTATTACATGAAAAGCTACCAAACTACCCCTGTCTCAGACACTTTTATAGAATAATAGTATTTTATTTTATAATGGAAACGACAGGAAAATTAATTTGATGTAGAAGTTTAACCGTGCTTTATTTTCTCTGTAGATTACTGAAGCCCCGGACTCTAAGTACACTTTTGTATAACCTTATAATTGATTGATTAACCTAAAACTTTCACAAAATGATAACTAAATATTTTTCTAATTTCAGACACATAATGACTGGATCATATAATAATTTTTTCCGTATGTTTGATCGAGAAGGGAAAAAGGATTACACATTAGAAGCTTCACGTGATAACATGAAACCAGGGACTGTGTTGAAAACAAAGAAAGTTTGTACTGGTGGGAGACGAAAAAAGGATGAAATTAGTGTTGACTGCTTGGACTTCAATAAAAAGATTCTCCACACTGCATGGCATCCACAGGAAAATATAATAGCCATTGCAGCTACAAATAATTTATATATATTTCAAAGTAAAGATTAACCAAGAGTCCACTAGGAATTGGGTGAGAGTATCAAATTGTTTCTGGTGACATGCGGTTACACAGCTGAATAAACTACAGGTCAGCATGGGATTGAACCACAAGATTGTGTCATTAAATTTGCTCAGACTGAGATGTGAAGAAAGGAAAGTTCTGTGTCAAATGTGCGTACTGTCAAGTTTTCCGTTCCATTCCGTAGTTGTTAGTTGTCCATGATACAACTGGATATCCCGATGAGATTTGTTAACAGTATTTGTGATGTGCAACGTTTAACAATAATCATAGTGTTCGTTATACATGTACTTATAACAAAAACCTAAAAATAACACAGAGCTGGGTTGAGAAAGAAATAAACTTGTGATAAACAAATATAATTCTATAGTGTGCGTTTGAATATCGTATTTCGTTGATTGATAAGTTTGAGATAAACCGAAATCGTGAAATTTGAATCATTTAATAGTAAATCATAATTGCGTAGTGCATGTAATGCATCTTGTAGAGCCTTTCAAAATAGAAAAATTGGTTTAAAGTGCTTTTTGTAAGCACAGTTATTTGTTTATACAAAGCTATTTATCATTTAATTATTTATTTTCTATGATTTATGGATTTTTTGAAAACACTTGATCTATTTTGAGGGGCTATACAATTTGTAGTTATATCAGTGCTTCACACTAAATCAGTGATCAATCGATTGTTAGATTGAATATAGTAAAATAATATAGATATCAAACAGCATAAATTATTTTCTTAGAATCAAATATGATTGTTTTGTTATATTGAAAGACGTATGCTGATCTAAACAAACTGTTTTATACTGATAGTTACAATCCTTTGTTCTTGAATTTGGAGCTCTAATCAAAATTTCTTGTGATTGTACTGTAAGTTTTAAACATTTGTTAAGATCACCAATATGTTTTAATGTTATATTGTTGTTAATCAGTCATATTGTGTAAGAATTTCATTTTAGTCCCCCAGAATTTAGTTGACTGTTGGGTACATCTGAAAACCGACTGGTTTGTGAAAGCATGTTCATATAGTTTACTCATCGTCAGGATATACAGTTTGACTGAAAGATTGCTTGATGCACTTGTTACATACACTTCAGGAAAATTAATGTTAAAGAGACTGTCATTACATTGGAATGGTTATAGTCATTGACCTCTGTCAAATTTCTTTGCATTATTTAGTGCATTTCTGACAAGTAACAATGGAACTGCGTATTAAAATCAAGAGGAAAGTATGTTGTACCCAAAGACTATGTTGTTGACAATACAGAACCAAAATATCAGTAGTGCTAAATGAACTGTTTTTTTTTTTAGTTCACATTATTCCAGTCATGTCTCCTTTATGTTGAAACGTTTTGTAAAACTGAAGAGAAATAAATGTTGACATTGTTAATAATCTTGTCCTTGTCAACCCCTCACCTTTTTATATTGGTCCAAAAAGTAAGATTTATGTGAGAATGTGGATCATGCAAGATACGGTCACAGAGTGGACAAGTTCTTAGTAGATAGTTTGGAGCACCTGTGGCAATGTAGGCACTGTGATACACCTTCATTATGGAATGTACTTATGATCGAACAGACACAAAAGAAGTAAATAAATTTATTCGACACAAAAATGGGTTGGTTGGATTGAACTCGCATTAAATTAAATGACTCTAAATGTGACCATGTTACCTGAGGATCTGGGAAGGGAACAGAACAACCCATTTGATTGTATAACTACTGACCACTTATGATTCACCAAATTTAAACACATTTTCACTATGGAAATAGTGGTCAACTGTAGACCAATAAAGTTCATATGATTTTACATTCAAGAATGATGAATCTATTATTTGACCATTTTCAAATCCTTTAAACTTCCATGCAGCTTAATCATTAAGGAAATTTACCCTTAACAGCAGCAAATGCACAGGGTCATGACCATGTTTCACTTTGGTAATCCAGACTCAGCTGTCAGCCAATCGTTTCTGGGTTTGACTTCACTACACAGATCAACAATAAAGCACAAGATAACTAAATTGACACTACCAATCAGCACTGCTATTGGCCAAATAGTCTCTTCGTCCAATGTTCTGAGCTTGCTTGGTCTGCATGGCCTCTAATTTAGGACAATCAGCAATACGATGACCCAAACCACCACAGTAAGAACATCCAACTTCACCTGAAATGGTGTAAGATAAATATTAAAACCATTTGATGACTACAGCTAGAACAAGAAAAAGCAAGTGGTCTTTTCAAGAGGCTATACACAGTAAATAATTTCATGGCAGCCCAAACTACATAATATGATGTAGTTGATTTTGTTACATTTTAGTGCTATGTGTAAGTGTGATGAAAAGGGCAACAACTCACCTTGAAAACATATGTTGTTGTATGCATACCGAGTTTCATTAAAATCTGACCAAGTCTAGCCAAGTCCATTAGTCACATTGTGTATAAAAATAGTAGATTTTATTTGAAATATTGTTAACTGGTTTTTTTTTGATAATTTGAGTCTGTTAATTAGAATACTCTCCCTTTTAACATGCATAGTGCATTCATCACATATAATAATAAGCATAATATCGTTAATGTTGAGGTTTTATTTGACTGTTTCAATGCATAAATAATGATTAAGAAATCTTACCTCCCAAATCAAGATATTTTTCACTTTCAGATACGTAAGATGATAAGAATGGTGGTACCTTCTGTTTCGCTTCCATTAATAAATGTTTCAAATCCAACAGTATTGATTCATCTGAAGAGGCAAGTGAAATAAAATGAATTGAACTGATATGGAAATTTCACAGGAAGCAGAAAGTCTATTAATGTACAATAAGGGAAGTTTGGCTAGGACAGCCTTCGTCAAGCTTTTCCATCTCCGCACCTGTAACCTGCATCAATACTGTACTGGTTCCAAAGCCTGTTATCAAGATTAGACTAGAAAACTGGTACTTACCAATAGATTTATTAATATATGTTGTAGCTAAACCAGTTTTACCACATCTTCCTGTACGCCCAATACGATGTACTGGAAATCAAATACCATAAATTATATTCATGTTATTAACAAATTTTCTATTGATAATATCTTGAAATCATCTTTAAAATCTTCCCCTGATACATTCTGTTTACTCACCATAATTTTCAATATCTTCAGGCATATCATAATTAATAACATGTTGTATATTGGGGAAATCTAAACCTTTAGATGCTACATCAGTAGCTACTAATACATCTTTCTCTCCTTGTCTAAACTGATCTACAGATCGACTTCTTTCTTCTTGATCTACATGGAAAACACATAATAATAGGCTATTAATATACTAGTATATAGATTTTCATATTCCAAAAAAAATGATGGAGCTACTTTTGTGAGAGGTATGCAAACTTGACAAATCTGGGATGCTTACAATGTAGAACACAGGGCCTCTAGCTCCATTATAACAACTAAAATTTTGGTCTTGCCAGTTCCCGGGAACTTTATCGTCAGTCCAGCTAGCAATTGTTCAACAAATTAAATTAAAAAGATACAAACCTTTTCCTCCATGGATAGCTACAGCTTCAACACCTTTCAATAATAAATATTCATGTATAGCATCTACATCTTGTTTCTTCTCTGCAAATACTAACACCTGTTATAAATAAATATAATACCATATTGTTCGTTGTTCAGACTGGTGTATTTAACATAATTTAACTATAATTACTTATGTTCCCGAATGGCTAATTTTATATATTGTAAAGTGACTTTTGGTGTTTGGTAAACTGTTTACTTTTCAATGGAGGGAGTAATCATTGCTCTTATGAACTTCATATTGTAATATCTTTTTATAGCATTGAGATTTCCAAATTTGTACACCCTATCATTCAATTTTAAACTAAGCTTTTAGACTGGATATTTCAATATATGCCGATAAAATTGCTAGCAGCTAGAGTTATCCAAATGCTATGACTAGATAAATGGAAACTTACAGGTGGAGCTGTCTTCTGTAAACTCTCTAATAAATATACAACTTTAGCTTCCTGTTTGACATTTTCCACCTCCTGTATAACATCTAGATTAGCAGCACCCGCTCTTCCAACATTTACTGTTACAGGTTTTACTAGAGCACTCCGAGCAAAATTCTGAATTTTCTTTGGCATAGTAGCTGAAAATAACAATGTCTGTCTTTGTCCCTGAAAGTAAAGAATTTGGAAAGTGAGGGGTTGAAAACCGAAACCTGGCTGACTTTCGCAAGCACTGTTTATGGCTTCAGAATTTTTTCATCTCTTACTTAAAAAATTATAAACGAAATTGTTAACCTTCAATTATCCAACAAGCCAGCGTTCCTAACAAAATTTTGTCAATTCTTTATTCTTGCCATAAATTGTATAACTGGAAAAAAATTCAAAGCAAACCTTAAAATAAGAGAAAATTGTTCTGACATCTTCTTCAAATCCCATATCGATCATTCTATCAGCTTCATCTATACTGAGATACCTACATACATCTAAATTAATCATCTTTTTATCTAACATATCCATTAACCTTCCTGGGGTAGCTACCATTATATGTACACCTCTATAAACATACAAATAAACTTAGATAAGTATAGGTCAATTTTTACACTTTATAATGGTCAATTTTGGAAATTATATAGAAAGACAAATCTACGTAGGTCTGGCAAGTCACTATCTTGTTGAGTCACAATCAGAATAAAAAACAAGAAAGGAAACGTACAGTATAGCCAGACTTAGACAAGAATAGATATTTAAGGTAAAGGTTTTGGTGAAATCAATTAAGGATACGTTAAAGCACAAACCTCTTAATAACATCAAGTTGTTCTTTAACAGCCATACCTCCCATACACAATGCGGTACGTAATAGTGGATATCCATCATTTTCTAGATGTTTTACATAAAAATTTATTATTTCATATGTCTGTTTTGCCAATTCTCTCTGAAATTTGAAACAGTAGAACAATAGACAATCATTATATAAAAACAAATTCAAGGAAAGCAAGAAAAATACACAATGATACACTGTACAGATAAGTATTTGTGTTGTAAAGTTTTTTCTCATAGTTTCAAGTTGCTTTAAATAGAATGTTACTTTCCATACTTCAAAGAATTATGTTCTTAATTTAGTCAATGAACTGAATTGATATTAATAAGTGAACTACTTGAATATACTCACAGAAGGACAGATAATCAGACCATAAGGGCCTTCTCCTTTCATAAATGGTAGTCGTTTCTCTTGTTCAAGTGAAAACATGATGATAGGTAATGTAAAGACTAATGTTTTACCAGATCCTGTGAAGGCTATCCCTATCATATCTCTTCCTGATAACCTATAAATCATAAACAGAAATACATCTCTACACAGATCACATAAAAAATATTTAACACGTAAACAATAGTAAAATATTTTTCTGTTAAACTAGTGCTCTATACATCAATCATAGAGCTATATAGAAATATTAAACAGAACTTAAAAAAATATGTTGTTACTAAGAGTTATGCGATCTTCAGATAACTGACCTATTTTTAATCCTGCGTCCCTACTGAAGTTGTACAATTAAAACTTATTCTTATGTCTACATTTAAAAAAAACTTCAGAATGTTTGTTTAAAGACACACATCTATTTCTAGAGCCCGATTCATAGTATACATCTATGATTTTCTTACCAATATTATGTAAACAGCTCATGGAACCTATTTCTGCTAATTAAGAGCAAATTTTTCAAACACTGTCATAAAGATTTGGAATACTGCTTTTGAGAAGAGATAGGTCCATCTAAGGATTACTTACACTGCAGGGATCCCCTGGACTTGTATAGGTGATGGCTTGTTGATTCCTTTCTTTTTTAAAGCTGTAATTATTGGTTTAGGAAATTTCATCTCTTGAAATGATTTGATGGGTGGAGGCATGTCATCACCTTCTACCAGTATATGCCATTTCTTGCGGAGTTTTTCATGTTTGGATTCTGGCATGTTCATAATGTATCTTGGTGGTCTCCATCTATACACAATCGAGAAGTTATTTATATCATGGTTAAGTTGGTATGTGTAAAAATTCTGATTTTTGTTTTTTTTCATTGCATCCTTGTGATTTCCATCCAAAAAATTAATCACACTCACCCAGTTTTAATAGGATCTTCATATTGTATACCCTTTGCTAACTCAGCCACGCCCATTAAAGCTGTAAAATACAAACGATTCTTATTTGTTTTTGTGAAAGAAATGTGCAAAATTGAATGAAAAAGACAACTCTTCATTCATGATATATTGCTGTTTGCCTACACTGAGAAATATCGCTGAGAATCATACATATATGTAACATTTGCATGATGATCGCAATCATCGCGCAGAGTGGATCTCTGAGTAACAACATGATTCAAGTTCTGTTTTAATATTTCTATTTCTATATTGTTAATCATAATACAAATTCATTACCTTTCTTCTCAGCAACACTCTCTAGAATCTTTTCTTCTTCTTTTAACAACTTTTCTCTCGCTGTTTCTTTCTTAGCTGAAAATACAGGATAATACCTATATACTATAAATAGTAACATTTGTGGCACAGGTAAAGAAATCCTGAAATTTGAGTACTCTGACATTCTCGCTAATCTGACAATGTTTTACAATCCCAGTGAATGTCAGATTATGCAGGGTATACTGCAGATTCTTGGCAAAACTTTCTGACACAGCTACAAAGAGAAAATACGTTTTAACATGCAGTGCAATTATAAAGCATACAGGAAATCAAGTACATCAATGCTTAATCTATCAACCTTCTGCTTTCTTCTTGAGTTCACTGTGTTGATCTAACAAACTGATATGAGCGTTTGGACCCACAGAAGATTCTGGATCTTCTTCAACTTCTTCTTCATCATTTGTACTTTCTTTTTTCTCTTCTTCTTGTTTTATAGTCGCAACTGTTCGACCCAGTTTCTTCTCAATAGCTTGCATCTGTATACAAATTTACACAGAGTGAAGGTTTTTTATATGTTAACTCAAATCTTACACATTCTATATAAAAAATTATACACTTTTTGTCTAAATCAAAGTACAAATCAAAAAGACACCCAACAGTTTGACACCTCTAGTGATACATTATAGAACTTGCAAATTACAATTTTCATTATCTTGTTTTGAATAAGGCAAGTTAACTGTGAATTCAATTCAAACCAGCTCTGTCCAGACATCTCATGACAGTATTCAGTTAAAACAGTAACAAACCAAAAACGTAACAAATCTTGACAGTCAAAACAGATTAACCATCTGATTTAGGATAAAAATAGTATAGATCTTTCCTAACAAAATTATATTCCAACTTTTCTGCCATTAGACCTAGCTAGAAGCCTAGATCAACCAAAAACTAATTATTGTTTTGTCTTAAAGGCATCAAACTGAATAACAATAATGATAATAACAACAGTTGTTATTCACCTGCTGTTTTTTTCTTTGTTTAATTGGTACGTATGGGACATAATCGTCATCTGATTCAGAACTTGATTTTTCATTTTTTCTCTGTGAATACATAATTAATAAAAACAAATAAGCCTAACCTTATCTTTGATTCTCTACCTCTGTTTCTGAAGTTTCTTTTTTGGAATATAAACAACTCATGTTTTGATAATTCAAGACTTTATCTCGGACCTCTACTTTAAAATTAGACAAATAATAAGGACAAATAAGATGAGAGCTGTGCCATTGTGTGTAACTCTTCTCATTGAAGCACAGGCATCATATATAAAAAGACAGTTTTCTAACCCATTATTATTATTCTTTTCTTACTTAGACTCTTATAGTGCATACTGCCCATTTCATTAATTACCTTGTTTCGTTTATCCTGTGTTGATCCTGACATTTTGATAAATAAGAGTTGTTAATCTCCAAATGGTTTTCTTAACTGTCGAAAAAATAACAGTATCAAAATCATAACATTATCTCAATTTTTCAAATTTGTTCAATTTTTGACATTTTCACATGTGCGTTTGTTTGACGACAAATCGCGACGCCACCTGTTATATTATTTCC
>NW_008709380.1:2344726-2407434 GCF_000327385.1 Lottia gigantea
AATTATTTTGCAGGGGAAATCAGGACATTTTCGTCTGCTTCAGTTGCTCTTACTTCTGACTTTCAGTACACTGTAGGCCAATCAGATAATGATAGACATTCAACAAAATTAATAGCTTTAACTATATTCAGTATTTAGTATGGTTGCCATATGACAATTCTGTTATATATTGTTTTATTAAACAAAGTTAATAATAATTTAATGGACCTTGAGGTTACTAAAGTGACATTTAGATTACATGTCGAGTAACCTAATTTCGTGGAAACCTATTATTCGTGGATTGATTAACAATTTACGTGAGCGACCTTGCGCGACCTCCGCATTAGTTTGTTTTAATAAACATGGGTTTTCTGTACAATATCAGCTAGTAGAATGAATCCAGTAGTTGCAAGAAAGGTAAAATGTATTAATGTATACTTTGACAAATACAAAATGGCGGATTTCACTTATTACCAAACGTCGCCATTTTTTATCAGCCGATTTCATTATAATCCCGAGCGGTAATCGGAATTCCAAATGTCGTCTGCTAGAATATAATCCAACGAATGAAGTCACGTGATCAACTAGCGGATTCCGTGTCAGCAGAAAATTTCTATGGAACACAAAGTGGACCATATTCTTATGTTGTTTCAGTGACTTTTAGCAATAAATCACGCTACGTATCTTATTTTGTCAGTCACTATTTTTTTTTAAATTGTGGTTCTTTGAATGAATTGTCACTAGTTATAATGAATTGATATTAAAGATAAATACTAAGAGAAGTTTTAATTATACCACCCGGTATCCATACAACGTGTTTATCTAGACTTATTTATAGATCAAACATTGTACACGAAAATAGGTGACGCATTCTGCCGCCGTTCCCGAGTTGGTTACTCATGAAATATGGGTCAAAGTGAAGGATTCATTAAGAAAATCGAAAGAAACCAATTTGTATTATTTTGTAGAATATCTGAGGAAACATCTAAGACATAACAAAAATTTTTTCGTTTTTTTGACTTAGACGAAATTCGGTGTTGAATCCTTATATCCACGAAAATAGGTTACACCACTGTACAGGTATGAATACATGTAAGGCTACGGGTAGTGAAATCCTACTCTTGATTATGGGTAGAGTAACATTAAATAACGAAACCCCATTTTATGGTATAGTACTCATAAGTTTTATTGTAACACAATGTTTCAACAATTTACATTGTAATCATATAGGAGTTTTATTGTACAACATGGTGTCAACAATTTACATTGTCATCATAATATTGAGTCATCATATCCAAGTCGTTGGATGAGTATTGTTATGTGTATCAAATTGTAACTTCTAGAATCGTTGAAGCCCTATTTATATTGCATATTATATATTGTTTCTAAATTGTTTAAATGTTGATTATATTATTTATTACCAATTTTTATTGTATATCATATACCAATTAAAATTTTATGATTGATATAGAACACAGGTTTTAAAGGTATTTAAAGTCTTGCATAAAAGTTGTTCCATTAAGTCAGACTATATACTCCGACATGAAAAAGATTGCAAGGAAAACCTAAGAGAAAAATTACAATATTGTAAGGATTAATTGGTGGAAGGGGATAATACAATCGATTAGGATCCTCAGAGCAGTAATAGAAAGATAAAGGTTGAAAAGCCCTGATATAAGCTTATATTTTATCTTTTAGGGTGGTAATAATTGGAATTCTAAATGGTGTATTTTGATGGCAGGATCATCAACATCTCCTGCTTGTCTTTACAAGTATGATTCCAAAGGAGATACTAAACATCCAAAAATATTGGACTTACATAAATTATCAAAAGTAGAGAAATATAGAGATAGTAAAATAACATTTGAAGTAGTGATTAAATCTGATAATCATTTTTTTAAATGTGAAAATGAAACAGAGCAAGAATCATGGATTCAAGCATTTGCACAGATCTTGCAGTCAAGAGACAGGTGTTCCAAGGCCAATACAGTTAGTGGTGGAGATTTGATTGTTGAGGATAATTTTTTGTACAATTCTGTAGATGACAGTAAGTTACAACAAATTTTCTCAAAGATATGACTTAAAATGTTATTTGTCCAGAACCATAACTATTTATGCTATTGTGATATATGATGATAGGTACCCGTGATTGGAACTAGTCCAATGAGCTAAAATGCATATTTTTTGTCTGATGCCTAGATTTATGATGAATTTAACAGTCGATCTCTGATCTCTGAATCTTTTTGTTCCCCTGATAGCACAAAAGTACATATGGATACAAATGGTTGGGAAGCAGAACTTTAGAGGTTGTCTACAACTGTAAAATGAATCATCAATATTTGGATGGTTATATTGTACTTTCTTTCTGTTCATTTCAGCTCAATTATTTAAAGTTAAAGTGAATGAAAATGATGATTCTAAAAGAATTGGATTAAAACCGGATACAGACTACTATCTGGCAGTGTTCCTTACTTATATAGCTCTTCTAGATTCTACAAAAAAACAATTATATCAGTGGTCTTATGAGCATATTAAGAGTTTCGGTCGCCTGCCAGACACATTCCAAATACAGTCTGGAAGACGCACTAGCACTGGAAACGGGGTATTTTCCTTTAATACGACTGAAGGTGACTTAATTTATGAATCAGTACATAAACAGACGAAAACAATGAGATCATACAATTCAAATGAATCCATAAACACTGCCCGATCATCTCCACAGCCTTCTCAGAATGAACAATCAAAATCACTAAATCCTTCACACTTATCTAAATCAATGTCTTTCAAAGCTTCTCATGAAGCCAAAGAAGAAAAATCACATCTTTCTAAGTCTGTTAATGATGAAACTTCACATTCAATACATGTTAATAATGACAACTTGAAGAAAAACTTTGAACAAAACTTAAAACAGGTATTGATAAAACAACACAGCATAGGAGAAGAGTCGAATAAACAGGTCTTTAAAGGAAGCACAGAGAGCCAAGTTGGCACAAAGAGCTTGAAAAGGGAAAAAGAAAAGGAAAGAAAACAAAGAGAAAAGAAACAAAAAGAAGAGCAGAAAGAAAAGGAGAGAAGGGCAAAGGAAGAAGCAAAGAAACAAGAGAAAGAGAAAAAAGCTCGAGAGAAAGAAATGAAGAAGAATAAAGGGATGAATTCACGACCCAAGTCACAAAGTCATTTATATTGTAATCCTGGGAACGCCTATGAAGAGGTAGATGATGTAAGAATGCCTAGTATAGATTCAGCTAGTGCATATGCACTGCCCCAGGACAATATACCAACATCAAAACTATCTGTAGAAAATCATTATGCTGAGCCGGATAATATACAAGGTGCTAGAAAAAGCACTGAAAAACCCAGTATGTATGAAACAGCAGATCAGGAGAGATCTGAAGCTTGGCGCCAATTTGGGAGGGACACAGACAACTTGCATGAAGAAGATTATGAGAATATTAGAATTGCAGCAAAAAATCCTGAAATCATTGAAGGTGATTATGACATGCCAGAAGAACTTTGTCCAAATGCGCCTTCCATACCAACTGATGTTGATGATGAGACTTATGACCATATTTCATCTTTTGATTTCAAGCCATCACGTAAATCTGGTATTGCCAGACCTGAGAGCGAGGTGGATGAGAATATTTATGGAGATAATTCTGGAACAAAGATTGAAACTCGCCAAACTGCTAGTTCCAGTGAATATGAAGAAGCCTCCACTGTACAAGTTAAAAGTCTCCAAATATAAGCAGGTGTTATCTTTCAAGAGAAATCCATTAAAATCAAAGTTTCATATGTTGCATACTTTTAGTATAATTCTACTATAATAAGTAGGCCTTTTAGGCTGATATGGTACATAGCTTTTAGTTTAAGAACTATATTCTGTAATATTGCTGAATATTGATATATTGAAGTTTTGATTTGTTATGCTAGTTGGAGTGCAGTGTAGTGTGGACATACCATCTTTTTACTAAGATTAAGATCGGATGTTTAGGTCACTGATTTGTATGAGTGTATATCAAAAAGAATTCTTCCACCAAATTTTGTTAGGCTTGTGTTAATTTTTGCAAACCATTTTGTCCGCTTAGTACCCTACTGCTTCTAAAAATGTTGAATTTGTTGAGTTTTCTCAACATGTACAGTACACGTTCTGCATCAGTTGATTTGAAATCATATTTTTATTCTCAGATGGCTGGACCATTTTAATTAAGGTTTTTCTTCTAATTATTTGGTGGTTTTTATGATAAACAATGAAAAATCCGGTACCGTAGTCACCAGAGAAGAGCGTTTGTTGAATTTAAAATTACCTTCTCTAGTTACATGTAATTTTTCCACTGACTTTATGAATCCCTATCTCTCAAATGATGGATTAAGGCTGTCAGTGTAATTCATATCAGCAATTTGACTCGGTTGTAACAATCTATAGAAACTCATGTTGCTTTTATGCAACATATGCGAAAACCATACAACCTAAATGAGACATTATATTCAGTGAAAACAAGGAATCTCTTAAGGGTCAAATTTATCAGGGCCCATACTCTCAAAAACTTCATTAAATATTACTCTAATTAATTTTAACTAATAAACTGATTTTATCTTTCATAAAGTGGTATACTCCAAACACACATTTAACTCACTGTGTTGACATTTAATATTCAATCGTTAGTTTTATATCCTGTTTGGTAAGAAATGGTAATTGTTATGTATTTTGTCATACAATATAGTTTTGCTGTACAATAGTTTTTTTTTAAATGAATGAATCTATATGTAATTCCAATGTTCAAATTGCTTGGCAATGTTTTTTAAATCTGTCATTTGTCATTAATGAAAATGTCCCCACAAAATTAATCTCCACTACATTTCAGTTTAACATCTTCAGATTAAGTTTTAACACTAGTTTGAATAGCATGATTTAAAGATGGGTTCCCTTATTTTCATTTATGAAAATGAATATGCTAATACTTATATGAATAGAAAGTAGAGGTATTCTAATGACTCTAATAACCAGTTTGTCTGATAATTAATTCATAATTAGCCAAATTAGTCAGAAGAGAATAAACAGTAGAATTCCAATGAGTGACCGATCAAGAAAGGTAAAAAAGTCTCTTTTTTTTGATTATCCAGACTGTACATACTTGGACATTTATGATTGGTTAAAATTCTTAATTATTTGCAATAAGAACATAATGATATGATTAAGAATACATGATAATTCATTTGAAACACCAATTAATCAAAAAGTTTGCTTAATTTGACACTCAAAAATAAGGAAACCCAAGGTCTTCTAGCATTTTGATTTGTATCAGCTTCCATTTGTGCCACTTTTATTAATTTTTTCTGAAATGACTGGAACCATAGATATCGAATAGAATAGTACAAACTAAAACCTTAACCTGAGACACATACTAAGCCTAGAAAAACTATATTAACTGTCAAGTACCAGTAATCAAATATTATAAAGTATAGGAGAAAAATGCAAGCTGACGCAATGCATTTAAACTCTAGGCTATATATAGAATAAACTACTCAATTTCAACATAGGCCTATGGGCATGAATTAATTGTAGACGAAGTAGATTTAAAGAAATATTTGTTTTAATTCTGAAGATTTTGTGATGCAAACAGTCAATATGGACCAAAATGTAAAACAAGCCTCATTGTATACCTAATACAGGCTTCGACAGTGTCTTATTAATCCTAGGAAGTATGACGAATGGGGGTGTGGTTTGGACACAATGAACAAACCCCTGCACTACGGGCAATGGCTGGATTAGTTTTAACTCTGGCTTGAATTTGAATTTGATTGTTGTATTCTTACATATTGTATAAAATATAACCCAGTAAATAAGCCTCTAAATGAGGAAGTAATATGATATGAAACACATTCCACATCAGACAGTTTTCAACAAAACAATGTATTTAACTTCCTAGATGTCCAAGTAACAGGAAACATTTACTACCGGTGTTGGATTATTCACTGTTTCATGATTGTTGTCTTACCGACTCTTATTTATTGGTCATATGAGATAAACCTTAAAGGAATATAGTCAAATGATTTGCCATCATTCAGCTATCCTTACTTTTTAAAATGAAAATTTTGTGCCTGCTTAGTCTACAATTTAATACAAATGTACATATTTATGCAGATTTATAGAATTGAAATATATCTGTCTGTTAGAATGTTAAGAAAAGTCTGTATATGGTTTATTAAATTGTAGACAAACTAGATGTTCATTCTGAAAATCATTCACTTTGTGGAGATTTCTGATCAGAAATTACTACATTTTGATAACATCTGTTTAATGGATATGTGGTTAGCTGTAGGAGCTATATGATTCAAGTTCAATTGGTTGAGAAAAGAACACATAAACCAAAAGAATGAGTAGAAGGGCAATTTCCTAAACAACTATGCAAAATACATATTTTAATGCTTACAAATTATGTACTTGTATATTGAAATTTGGCATATAATTAGTATTTGAACTTACGATAAGGGACCTTTTTTTTTGAAATAAATTGTACCGTCAATTTTTTCGTAAGTATTGTAAGAGTTTATGTGGAACTGGCCCTTGATAATCATTTTTGCTTGTTAGTATTATTATTATTGTTATTTATTGAAGTATGCCATAATCATTGATGTGTTCTATTATTGATATATAATATATGCAATCTACAGTCTTCTAGTTTTACATTTTTACCATCTTAAACTACGATATTCTTTATACAAATAAAGTGGATAAGCTTGTTTAAACCCAAGTATAATTTTGAAATATTCCACTCTTTCTATGCATGCAGTTGAAAAACTTATGATTAATTTGATATTTTTATAGTCTTTTTAGAATCATGTACATTTTTGTATCTTTGTAATATTATTGCATAATATAAAGTTTTTGATGTGTTTTACATGATCAAATAGGAGTTGTTAGAGATTTAATTTTTTTTTTTTTACATGCCAACATAAAATATTACACATATTGCCATAGGCCCAGTTCATCAGTCCATCAACATTTCTTGTGTGCTTGATTGCTGCTACCATTTGTATCTGAATTTAATGCAATTTGTGGTTGACTTTCAGAATGATGAGATCTTCAATGAGTTTGAAATTCAATGAACCTTTTTGAATAATTGTCCCAGACTTAGTCAAAAGTGTAACAATACCCTTGCTTGCACACAAGAAACGTTTTTCCATTTTCTTTGGATGGACTTAAGAGAGTGAATAAATGAGATGTCAAGATAGTAGAGGTTTAACCAGATGCTGATAATCTGGTAACTCTGATATCAACACCCTTTTCCTGGGAACGAAATATATAGTAAGTTTTATTCTTTTTCGACCACTCTTCTGTCTTAACTGCCTCTGTTGGCCTATGTTACTTTGTCGTAATGTATCATAATAATGTATGATGATTTTAAAGATATATGGGGTTTGAAATATATATTTTATAATGATATGATATTTTTAAGATGGATTTATTTCTATATAATTTAAATATGTTATTGGTTATTCTGTGCTTTAAAGAAATGATAATAAATATTTTATGGTATGATGTATTGTTCAATTTATCAATCACATTGTATGCATCAAGGTCATGGCATACAATTGTCTTTTCCCTTTGTCTATTATATATTGCAGTGTACTTTTACCCGTAAGTGGCCCCTTAGTGAGTTTGACACATGCACAAGACAAGCTGCTGACTGTACAAATTTAACATCCCTCGACGGTTGTAATTTACAAAAGAGTAAGTCAATACTGCAGTTTTTCCTCATTGCACACTGTTTGGCTTCATAAGACAAATCACATGTTCGTGACCTACTAGCTAGGGTTCATACAACAAATTAAATGTCTTTAATTAAGTGCCAAAGAAATCATACACATACACACACACATATAAATTATGTTATACTCTTTAATAAAACACTACTTTGTAATGGATTTATTGTTAAAGGGGCATTCTGACTTATTTGTTTATTAAAATTATAAAACTACTAATATCTACTAACAATAACTGGCCATTATAAAGCCAAACACCAACCTATGTCAAACCGCTCAAATAATAATTAGTAAAGTCTGTTTTTAATTAGAACTTTTAAAACAAATTCAGTTTGATTAAGTAGATACATAGATATAAATAGCATATTTTAGGATTACTTTCAGGTATAATTTACAATGTTTTTGATAATGAAAATTTTGCATTTGGCTCCTTCAAATGAAAAAGTGGTAAATTTACATCTACTTTTACACTGAATGTTAACAATTATATAAGTTGACCCCCACCACTGACACTAACTTTAATCCATTATGAAAACATTGCTTTACAATATACAATAACATGCATAATATATATTTAGGTAATCTAATAGTCCAATAAGTAATATACTTCCTTGATAACAATTTAAAGGGAAGAGCTCTATATTTATAGATCAGTTTGTCACTGCATGTCACCTTTTGTTACAAGCAAGCCTTATTACAGCAATGCCAATCCATATAAAGAATAGAAAAGAAAAGTATGTCTTAAGCAAAGTAGAAAGTAGGACTGTTATAATTATGTACATATAATTATGCGCCATATAAATGTGTCAATAATAATTACTATTATTCAGTATATATGCAAATTTACACAAAATAAATTAATGCTAATGTTTACAATTATGAAGATTCATGAGGTTTATCCACTATGTCATCTTCTTTCTTTCTAAAATTAGAAAATAAAAGGAATATTATTTAGTGCAATGGATAAAGCAAGGTGATAAATGTGAATTTTAAACATCAATTATCTTAGTCTCCACCTGCATATACAGAACGATATAATGATTGCCCTTAGAAGTATAGATCTTTCGTTTTTATATTTTCACAGAACCTATATGTTTGAAACCATTGCAGATATTTCCAATAAACAATATGTTACTAACTGGGATTGAAAATTGATTTGGATGATCTTGATGACCTCTGTTGATTTGTGTTAAGGTTAGAAGGATCTTTATCAAAATCATGATTCAATATTTCACCAAGTTTTTCATTCTAAAAATACAGAAACAAACTGAAATCATTTTTTGAAAATCATGATACAGTACTAATAATTCAGAGAATCTGAATATTTGTTTTAACAGAATTGTGCAGCAGTTTAAGTCGAGAAACATCAATCTTGCTCCTATCTTTATTAGTGTGAGAGAGTCTGGTCCTTCAATACACCCAGCTATTTCAGATCAATGCTAAGAGGTTTGGCCAAGGACGACCATCTAAAAGAAAAATTCTTTGTGTCATTCTTGTCGATCTTTGACACAATATGCTTATTGAACAGAAGACTAAAAGGGTGTAAATGTACCTGAGATATGGTATTGGTTGTGGAATTAGGAAAACTTGTTATACATAATCTATTACTAGTTTCACAGTTGGCTGACTGTAATAAATTCATATATTTTTTATTCATCATTTTTGTCACAGCATCATAAAACATAGCCTTTTACATCGTGAATTACATCATGACATCCTTGTTGTAAAAATAAATATCAAAGAGGAAAGACCTAAAAAAATATCTTGCTAACCTCAATATTATTTTGGGTTTCTTGAGGAACATCTTGTAATAGGAATGATAGTCTTTTACTCTGACTGGAGCTAGAGATTTGGCTACATCTAGTATCTGTGTCTGTAGAGTTTTTCTCAAATTTGTCATAAAAAGAAGATTGTTTTCTTTCGGGTTTTAGTTTTTTCTGTTTGTGAATCTGTTTATGACGCAAGGCATGCTGTAGTTCGCTCACTTCCTGTTGTAATTTTTGATATTGTTCCTCCAATTCATTGTTCATGTGATAGTTAACTTCAGACCGTAACCTAGAGAAATTATAATATCATATTGTTGTAATGAGGACAAAAATAATATAATCATAAACTCTTCATTTATTCATTGGTCAAAATTATGTCCATTATACCAAAATGACTTGACCTGTCTTATTTTCAGAGTAATCAGGGATAAGTTCTTTAGGATTCTCATGTGGTAAAGGCAATTTGCAGATAAATTTTGCATGGAATATCTCTCTGGGCATTCCAAAAATAACTATAAGGATGGATACTAGATAGATATTAGCCTTCAGATCACACATATCATCAGATTTAGAGTACTGGTACATGAAAAACAGTTTCATGGGATGTTGTAATAACATTTTTTTCACTTTTAAAGGGACAGATGCACCATTTTAGGGGGTTTATTTGAGTCTTGAATATATGTAAATAGTCTTCAGAAGTACTAGAAATGTACAAAATCTCATAATTTCTTCAAAAATACCTCAAACTAGGAGTTTACTCACTATTTTTATATATATCACAGAGTATCTTAAAAAGACGAGTCGTCATTTTAACATTCAAATGCAGATAATTCTTGACACACGTGGATTTGAAGGCTCAAATTTCTATGTTGAGCTGTTAATACTATTACTGATTGGATTAACTAAAAATATTCCAGTTTCTGAGATTAAAGTATGATTGGTCAAAAAGAATGGGGCGCATCTGTCCCTTTAAAACAGTGCTAAATATATCAATTTAAGAGTGATAAAAAAATATCAAAACAAAACCTGAAACATGTAACTCACTGTGATCAGACTGTGTGAAACTCTGATAACAACATGTTTCAGGTTTGGTTTTAATATTTCTATGAAGGGGATGATATAAATTTCCTACTAAATGCTGTTATTATTGAGAAAATTAGTGAACAAACATACATCCTGTTATAACATCTGAATGTAAGACATTATATTTAGAATTAAACAGGTAGATGTATTTATGTACGATATAGATATCAGGTACAATGATACACTGTTGACATTTCAGTTACTGTACCTTATATGTAGATGTATTGTATGTCACATCTACATATATATTCAAATATTACTAGGACAAATTGAACAAACAATTTAGCCAATAATGCTTTTAATCTAAACACCCTAAAAGGAGGAGGGGGTGAGGGGGTGTTCAGTTTAACTTTGTGATTAAAAAAAATTAGATCTGGTTGAGCTGAGTACACTTTGCATTGTAAATAAACTAATATGAAATACTTACCTACAAAATTCTGGGTCATTTTGTGGAATCTGACTGACTCTTATTTTCTCTTTTTCTAAATTTGATAAGCTATTTAAAGTATCTGAAAGCTCTTGGGATTTTTCTGAAAAATACATAACATTTTGCCAAACGTTAGATGTGATAAATATCGTACACTGTTGCTAAATGAATTTGATCAGTTCTGAAACTGTAAAATCTAGACTAAAAACGCATGGTCTTAAGCTCACCATTCTTTTTAGTATTCAACTCTTCAAGTATTTCTCCCAAGTTTGATTTCTTTTCACACAGATTTTCTATTTCTTTTACATGACTGTCATATTCATCAACATCTGAAAAAATCCAAGTTTAAAGTAACGTATATAGCTAAGGCTGTTTTCTTGATTCAAGTGTGCATATCAAAATAAAGATTATTTCTTTTGCCTTTCAGATGATAAAAATCCAGGTGCAGATTTAGTTTGTCATTTCCTTGAATGCTTCCTAGTATCAAATCTTGTCTGGTTTTACAGATATCTAAAAATAAAGGAACCAACCAACAGAAAGTTTTTGTTGTTGTTTATCAAGCTGATTAAGTTCATCTTGAAGTTCTAATTCTCTGTTTTCTATTCCATGACCAGTTAAGTCATATTGTACCATAGTTTGGCTGATATCATTCATAAAACACTGTAAATTTTCATCATATGTCTTAAGAACATCTTCCTGTAAAAAACATATTCATTGTCATTTTCTGTTAAAGAAACATTAATAATGATGTGTCCATACAGTTCACATTGTTCATGTTTCTTAGTTCAACAAGACTTAGTGTTAGAATTCATTTAAACTTAAAGAAGAGCATCAAAAGTATTTTAGTAAGAAAGAACAATATACCATCTGTTTGTCTATTTCTTTCCTTTCTTCAATTGTAGAGTTTTTCTGTTCTAACAGAATCAATTCTCTGTTTGTTAACCATTTTAACTTTAATTCTTCTTCATTCAACTGTTTAATCTAGAGAATTTGAAAGACTTATCTTTTGCTTTTAAATTGGGGGCTTTAATGGTTAAAAACAAATTAAATATAATGAGAAATGAAGATATTTTGCCACATCAGTTGCTCAATCCCTCAACTGATTCCTAGTAATTTTCAAGTGGATTTTGATTGTCACTGATTTTCCAACCATGAAAGTCACATGTCAGCATGGCAGTCTTACTACTTTGACCATCATCAAATCTAAGATCTCCATGCTGGTATAATGTTACTGGCATTATTAATGAGAAGGTGGAAATGATTAGGACTCAAATCAAAAATATATTATCATCCAGTTAAGTCGCTTTACCTTTAACACCTGTCTTCCTCTCTGACTTTCCCATTCTTCTTTAGTTGTTAACAATTTCTCTTGACAAGATTGAATCTTTGCCTTCACTATAGAATTCAATTTTTTAAAAGTAAGGGTGGTTAAGCTACTTGATCATATATTCACAGGCATGATGGGGGAATGTAGGTAAATATTAGAATAGCTATGGGCATGACTGCATGTAGGCCTGTGGCCATAATCCAAAATTATGAGATTAGGCTTTTCGGCGCCTCTCTCCTTGAACTAGGCAAAATTGTTGTCACTAATACCTATTTTCATATAAATTTAGGCCCAACTCTTGATATTATAACAGTTGAGTAACTTTGTGATAGCCTACTGACGACTTGACTTGGCATGTAGTGGATAATGTCCGCTTAGCTTAGATCTACCATTTTAACTCACCTTCAAACAGATGACTTTTTCTTTCTTGTGCAAGCCTTTCCGAGTGAATAATCTGGTCGAACAAATCATTCAAAGTGGACGTCATCTTCGAAATAAAATAAAACTAAATCTTTTCAAGAATAGAGTTGCTCCCCTTCAATAGAACCAGACCACAATTTTGTTTATTAGTTAGAAACTCTACGACTTAAACAATTTCAAATGATTATACATGTATTATTTATTCATACATTGTATGGGGTTTAAGACAAATACTAAGTCTGGCTTCTGGTAACACTTTAAAACATAATAATTCCTCAGCCAACTGTGCAAAGTTATGCCCATTTTAATTGTTCAACATAGGCCTAGTCATTTGGTTAATACCAAAGACAAGTGATGAGGTAAATAAATGATCCTCAAGCACAATTCAATTTTTTAAACAATTCTGTCTCCAAATATGCTGCTATGAAATAAAAACAAATTTTTAACAAAAACTTTTAATTTTCTTCGGATCTTATATAATCAATTTATGTTATTGTTTTTTTTTAATCAATGGTAAACACAATAAATCTTAATAAAATAGTATAGGCCTGTCCTACTACAATAATAGGCCACCTACAACAAAAACAAAGGTGTTCTTTGATAAGTAAAAATAATATTTGCAAAATATGGTAAGTACCAAGTGGTCTACATTGTGCTACAGGAAACTTTTAACAGTTCATAAAACTGATTAAAACGTGTGCTTTAAGCATTTGATTTGACTCAATTTAAAAGACTACCAACAATGGCCTACAATTCTTAAACAAATTTTCAGATTATTTTGTTGATCTTAATCCTTAGAAGTTATTCACAGGATCTCTGTTATAAAGCTATCTTAACTAATACAAATAATTCATAAATAATAATATATTATCAGTATCATACATGTATATCTTATATTTCAAGTCCAAGGCCCAAAATTAATGATAGGCACATTTTATCACATAGCTCTTTCAAGCATGACAGATAGGTCAAAATCAGACAAGTTCAGATGAAAAATAACATTTTTTGAAGAGATGAATTCATTCCATTTGATTGAAACATAGACAAACCTGATGTCAGTTTATCAGTTTGAAAAGTCCTAATCAATTATTCTTCTTTTGGAATTGTTTAAAAGGATACCTTGTCTGATAATATACAATATTCCTTCAGAAATTAAAATAAAAAAAATGGTTTGACTGAAGTTAAAACCAGGACAACAATTAAAGCAAGTATAAAATACCCAATAATAATCCATTTACCAATAAAAACAACAATGCAGAATTCTTATCAATAGCAGCAGTATTCGAGGGAAATTTTAAAACAAAGGAATAAATGCTAAGAATGTTAGAAATTTAAAGGAAAACCTATTCAATTGTTCTGTCTCTTGGACATTCATTTGTTAATGCCTAAATCATTGTGCAAAATCTTGTCAAACAGCTAGGAAAAGGTTTGTGCATTCAAATATATTGTGTTAAGAAAAAAGTACTATAATAATAGTAAAATATAATGTTAGTACGACATGTTATATAATAAGTACCTTCGGGTTTAGTGTGTGCCATTGTTAGATATTAACTTTTCAAATTCATAATATACATGAAATAATTTGTTGTAATACTTCACTGCTGCCTCAAAGGAAATTTAAAAATCAAAATAGCTATAACCAACAATTTGATAACAATAATACATTAACAAACTATAACATTCTCTATTTTGGAACATGGACTTTAAAAGGACATTTTCACTGAAAAAAAAAAAAATTCAGGAGTTGATTTCGGTCTTGAATACGTGTAAATAGTCTTCTCAAGTCCTAAAACTGCATGAAAATTGAAAAGACAATCTGAAAGAATTCTGGAAGAATTTGGTGAATAGAAATAGAATATTATTTACAAATTTTGAAAATTAACGAAAATTTACCAGATTAAATGTCTGAGAGCAACTGAGGACAAATATGAACAAAGCTTAACTACATGATTAAAATATCGAAAAACCCCTGCATTGATATTAACATTCACATTTTTAGTAATAATAGCATTAAAACAACACAAAAACAGATTCTATGGCAATACAATCATCTCATATACAGTCAAAATTTGACTTGATAGCATCAACTTAGACCACAGAAACATTAGAAGCATTTGTCAAACTGTTTAATTTATTGATACAAGCATTGGCTCTGAAACTACTATATATTTCTGTCCTTATACAAGGTTAACCTCATAATATGGACTGAGATAATAAATATTCTGGATGTCACATGATTTTCAAACACCCATTTACTTTTTTTAAGATTTCTTTTGAAAAATATGAACACATGATGCAGCTCATGGTTTTAATGACAATGTCTTAAAGATAACATCTGTCAAATTATTTCATAATTAATGAAAATCAAAGCTCACTCATTAATCTCCTTGGTTTAATTAAAGTTAATAAATAATAATTGAACCATGTAATAGACTTGTCTACATATGTGATTTGAATCCTGTGGAAAAGTTTTCAATAAAAAAATTAGCATTAGCTTAAATGAGTTTTTTCTGTTTCAGACAATAATTAAGTTGTCAATAATGCTTTCAGTCATGATTCCATTCTCAATCAATTGTCTGTAACAATATAAGGAGGTAGAGCTTTCAATATCAGCAGATAAATACTGCTAGGGCTGTTATTTAGCATTAACACAGACTATATCAACCTCATCAATGATAAAACTCAGTGTTTGTATCTCTCTTCGATGATTCTAGATCTCGAAGGTACCTACTGACATATAACAACAGCCCTGAGCAAAAACTTGAGATCAAAAATTTACAAAAATTGTAGAGGTTTTACTTTGAGTAGGCTATAACAAGCTCACAACAGTACAGAACAGAATTAAAAACATACATTAAAATATGTTAGCAATAAGCCTATATAATGTTTTCTTCTGAAAATATATCTAAACTATATATGAAGAGAAATTCTATTAGGTTATTCTGTGAATGAAAATGAATGGCAAGAATCAAAGAAAACATCCTTAATCAATCTATACCATTATCTAACCTTCATGACATATTCTAAGAAAATATTAAATTCTAGAATAAGTACAGTTATTCTCTAGTCCATAATGATCAAAAGTACCTATTCATACTGGACATCCAGACATACTGACCATCAAAAAATTGACTCTGATGAAATAATATTGTAATCCTGCTCAGGAAATTTAGAATTCGTTCAAACTTCACTCTTATTTGCTTTTTTATTCCAGAAAGGCATAACTATCTGTGACAGATAAAATTAACATTGTAAATAATACAACTAGATATCAACTAATTGATAGAAAAAAAATATCTTTATAATAAAAGGAATTTTTTTTTTTAAATAAAATCATTTTTTTTAAAAATTGATAAGCTAAAAACATAAAACAATTATTCCTTCTATAAACATTGATTAAAAAATCAAGAATGTGTACTAAACATGATTTCTGAACAATTCTTGAACAGACATTCCCTTTAATTTATTTTGTCAAAAACCAAAATCTAATATAGCACTTCACTTCCACAAATTAACAAAATAAAATTTAAAATTTTTAACAAAAAATATGAAGAGATAAAAAATAAATTAGATATATATGGGAAAGCTTTAAAACAAATATATAAAAAAATGTGGTTTGCTTCATTAGAGAACATCAATTCTAATATGGCTATTCTGTCTAGTTGTATCTAGAATTTGACTCAAATTTAGAGATAAAAAAAAAGTGTCAAATTAATCTATTATTTGGAAATGAACAAGTGTTGAAGGACTAAATGCTAATTCTTGTTTGAAGTGTTTGATGTAAATACTGCTGAATACACCTGGGTATATAGAACTTGCTTTGGGGGGGATGGGGGGGTGTGGGGGGGAGATATGCTATTTTACTTATATGAATTATAAAAGCTAACAAGTGTCCAAACGAATCTGGGTTTATAGATTTTGTGGGTTTTGGTTTTTTAAAAGTCTATTTACTTCTACACTATATCATAAAAATACAAAACTGAGTTTTACACTATAACAAGAATTAGAGTTCAATTGAGTTATTTAACAGTTTACCTATTGTATAACCCTAATTAAAGTCCCATTGAGTTATTTAACAGTTTACCTATTGTATAACCCTAATTAAAGTCCCATTGAGTTATTTAACAGTTAAACTAAGTTATAACAAAAGAATTAGACAATCTAACAGAAAAAATATAAGACAATTTAACAAATTATTAGCACTAATATGATACACTTTTGTTAATCTTAAAACACAACAAAAATACCAGTTTGTGAACAATTACATTAAAATACCAAGAACCTTAAAAAGGATCCATTATAACTATATAAAAATTTTAAATGAACCCCTTGTCTCAGTAAGAGTATATTCTAATGAATAAAGATTTCTACTTTGCCCTATTGCCCTTTTAAGGATTGGAAATAAATACGTTAAATTAACTGTCTACCAGGAGACCAAAATTTTTCTCGAACATTATGGCACATAAAATTTATAGCACTGAATGATGATCATGTATTGAAGATAGAGAACACACATTAAAAAGTGGTCCTCACACCATAGCGATCACCATCAGCATATATTTGCGAATGAGAACAGCAGTCATAAGTTTCGAACACAACACTTATGCAACTAAGTTATGAGTGTGGCAACCTTCATTAGTTGCAACTGATAATTGCTATGGTGTGAGGCACCTTTATATATAACATGATTTACACCAACGTTACAGTCCAAGGTTAGGCATTTTAGGAGTTAAATAACTAAGGCAGTTACACTTTTAAACACATTTTGACCGTAACAGATCAATGGTGTCTAATGATTCTTCGTTGAGATACTCGTATATATACTTAATATTTTTAATAGATATGGTAGTTTGAGTAAAGAAATCGTTTTACTTATAAAAATATTATCATATCACATAATGATTTCTCACAAACTTTTTTGAGCAAATGGTGCAATTTTATGTTCAATGGCGATCACATTGTGGAGTCTGTAAAGTCACAAAGGTTTAAAAAGCCAATATTTTGTCACAATAACTTCATTTTTGTTATGGCTGATATTTTATAATGATATATGATAAATAACATTTTTTATTACCATTTTCATATATCTATACCCAGTATAGTATACAAGTAATAAAACAACCATGTTTGTCAGTATGTAGAAGTTATAAATAAGAATTTACCACATCTTCACGTTTAAGCACTTTCATAAAAAAGTTGCAGCATCAGTTGACATATTTGAATGAATAACTATAATGGTCAAGTATTTTTGTTGATTTCAATAAACATAGAGAACACAGTAAATTTATGAACTCCCTAAATACCCTTATTCCTGTATTTCTACTTTCAATAAATCAAATTATTTCAAATTGAACATTTCTTGACCCAACGGTTCTACCTTAGTTACATCTAAATTAGCTGCTAGTTTTGCGCTCTCTTCACCTAAACTTCTTACTTCAATAAGCTTCATGAGTATTTTAGGATAAAGTGTTTGAGCTTTCCGAACAGGATAAATTGATTCTAAATAAACTTTCAGATAATTAGAGTATTTTTCTTGACTTCGTGTCACAGATTCCTTATTTTTCACTAACTGTCTATCAGGGGAGAACAACTCGATAACAAATAATAACAATAATATATAACGATCACTCTTAATTAGTTCCAATAATGATGTCACAAATATCATGTGTGATGAATACATGTCTGGACTTAACGCAGTGGCTATCACTCGAGGATCCATTTGTTTCTTTCCTTCTGTGTCTGAATATTTCCATTTCTCCGAATTTTTATCAAATGACATAGCAGATCTTAAAATAAATATTTCCATGATTCCACCCTGAAATTTATGATAATTATATGTTAAAGAGATTGAAAGTAATATATGCTATTAGAAAAAGTGTCATACTGGGCCGCTATCTTGAATATTATGCCTTTATAATTTTTTTCAAGTGTGATTCCTTAGGACTTTTTTTTTGGAAAGTCTACAAGGCCTGTTATCAAAAATTAGTTTCTTTGAGAATTTTTTCTCTGCCCAGCTATTTAACTCATCCATCAGGCTATCTGGTAATTTAAAACATGGATCAGGAAGACTCTATAATGTCTCACTTCAATTCCCTTAATGGAAGCATTATGATTCCAATTGTATACTAGAAATCCAATACAGAATTAAATGTAAATCTTTGAAACAATGTGTTACAAACAGAAATGACACAGACTTTAGGATTAGTCTGTTAGTTGTCAATAATGAATTCCCTTATGAAGAAATTCGTCTCTATACTCAATCTTTAATTTTCTAAAGTGCACTGTATCTGTGAAATACATAAAATTATCTATTGGTCCACTCTGGCCAATAATTTCTAATATTAGAATAGAATGACAGAAACGATGTAATGGAATGAATTAATGAATTAATGACATATACATTTATTGAAAGTTGTTTGAATGATCAAGATATATATAGTTGCCTAAATCTTTCTTATTTACCAACAATCTGATTCAGCTATTCGTATCACGTTCAGAGTTAAAGTTCAGACACCTGCCAAAATGTCCACAATAACATAAAAGACGCAAAATAAACAAATAACAAGAGTTACAAACCTTTAATATATGAATTTGATCTTCTTGAGATAGTTCTTTAAATTCTGGTAAAACTTTTCCAAATTTAATGAGGCGGCGAATGAATGCGTCTGTGAGGTTAAAAAGGTCATGTGGTTTTTCAGGAGTAACTTCGAACTTAGTTTTAGTCTGGATATCATATGGTGCGTCAAATATGGTTGTGTAAGTTTTTTCAATGTTTTGAAGATGAGTGTATATTTCAGGCGGTAAAGGTACTGGATAATCTTCATCATCAATATCAATCTTTATAAAACTGGAGGATGCACCGGGCGAAGGACTGGATAACTCATCAGAACAATAATTCGTTGTAACTTCACAAAATCCTGGAGAATCTGGTTTGGATTTTGTGCTTAATTCTTTTGGATCTCTTACTTTCTGCCTTCTTTTAGCTAACTGCCTTTCATCTGAAAATAAAATTTCATAAACAATATCAGAAATATACCTAGAACAAAAATTTAGGCGCCACTATTCAGTATGTTCTGGGACGTCATAGAGACCCTCCTGTGCAAACTGTAACAGAATTGGATGCAGCATTGCATCAGGAGTGGCAGCAAATTCCTCCACAGGACATTCAAAGACTGATGAAAAACAGATACTTTGCATTTCGGGCTTTAAAGACAATGTAATGTACGATCATCCATTTCCTGTTGTTGATTTTTTCACGAATACATATTGTTTTCAACATTAGGCCCCAATATATACATCTCTGTTATCAAGTATGATTGTGAATTGCATTCATTTGCGATACAATGGTTCAATATGTGGTGGCGCTTAACTTTTTGTTCTAGGTATATTTGTGGATCACAGAACATATTCAGGCAGAAATGACAAAAAAATGATTGATGTCTGGTTTCTGAAAATTTTCTTAGGGTAACAAAATATGTGAGAAACCTGTAAGATCATTCAAATGTCATACACTTTAGAATGTAAAATAAAAACAGAATATCAATTTTAAAAACAAAATGAAACAGCTATAATTTTCCATGGAGAAAAAGCTCAAGTTACTTTCATAACATCAAAATAAATTGGAAGATATTTATAACTTAATTTGATGTCATTACATTTCTTGTAAAGCATAGCTTTTTTCAAGGACTAATGTTTTTGTTTTTTATTGTCTCTATCCTACCCTCACAAAACAATGTTACTTATTCTCATGTAAGCTGACCCTTTTTTCTCTAAACCAGGATTTGAACAGTGAGACCAATATAGAATACCCTTCTCACTTTAAACTCTTTTTACAGATTGGTTGTGACAATGTGTCAGATAAAGACACTATATATATTGTGTCACGATATATGTTATTTCGCAATAGCAAGAAACTGTCACAGACTTATATAAGCTAAGGTTTGAAGTGAAGGATATAAAGCAATGAAAACAATAGGGTAATAATAAAATCCCATTAAGAGCTATTGATAGTGAAGATGAGACTATTTTAGTTTCCTGTTGTCAATCATACTATAATCTACTAAAATCACCTTTCATGTTTCCAGAATAGAATTTACTTCCATTATTATTCCTTTATTCCACAATTAAATAAGATCAGTGTAATTTACTTGTCATATTAGCTATGTTAAGTCAGGTGTTTATTTGTTTGATACAGCACAATTTCTTAAGGTACACTTACACCATAACGATTATCAGTTGCGTATGGTTGCCAATAATGAATGTGGACATGAGTCCTGAACCTAACGCATAGAAGTTGCATTAAAAACTTATAACCGCTATTCTCATTCCAAACCGTTATCAACTGGTGATAGCTATGGTGTGAGGGCCACTTAAGATAGTTTGGTTTATCAGTCGGTAAAAACATTACATAATAGGATACTGAGAATAAGATATGTATCTCATTGCACACTGCCGGTATGACACGTAAAAGCCCAACAACAAATGAAATAAAATGATTTGATTTACATCCTACTTTTATGAACCTGATAGAGCTAACGAGGAACGAAAATGCCATGCAGTGTGCAATGATAGCCCAAATATGTGAAGAAAAGTATGACGTTCCATCCAAAACCCAGATCTTCGTGAATACACAAAACAAATGGTTAATGCTATGAAATCATTTAAGAATCCAACATCTATAGCATAGTACAAACCTAATATCCATTCTTTCTTCATTCCAATAGAGAAACATTTCTTTAATCGACATCCTGAACAAAACTTTCTGGTATGTGGATCAAGTTTACAATTTCCCTCAAAACTACAGTTATACCCCTAAAATACAAAATAAACATTGCTAATAATTTACATACTCATGTTCATCTCATGATATTACAAGGTTACAGTAGAATGGGATAGGTCTTTAAAAATTGTTGCCTAATACAACAATATAGCAACTCAGAGTACCTTATCTTCCTTCAATATGCGTAGTTGCCCTAAAAATATTTTAAAAACAAATCATTCATTGAAATTTTCACTGTTTGAGTTCTTGTGTTCAATGATGTGTTCCCCTCAAAGCTTTATTCATTTTGACAATTTTACTTTAAACTCCCTGAAAATTAATTGGCCCGTTCATGTTCTTACATACTCAGATACCCATGACATACTCTTATATTAGTAGTACAAATTGCTTCGTTTCTACCAGGAAGTTGTATTTGTAGGAACCAAAGATTCTATAAATAACAAATTGAACTTCTCGAATTGATTCCGAAACTAAATCAAACAGGGAATTAAGAAAGACGTTAACAATTTCAGAATCAAAGTATTACTCCACCAGGAAGTATTTCATTAGATTTTATATCTCATATCTATCTTAATAATAAGTTCATTGACTCAATACTTTATAAAAATATCAGTATGATTGAACAGATTACGAGGAAAGCAGATCAAATTTGCCTCCAAGGTATTAATATCTGAAGTTGAGTTCCAGCAAGTCTATAAATAGCCTTCAGAGAATATTCATTTCTTTAAGTGTCTAGATACTGAGAATGAATCAAAAACAGAAATACATATCAAACACATTTTTCAGTACAAATTATAGTTTAAAAGTCACAAAAAGGTTTTGAGCAATTTAATTAAAATTTGTTCCGTTCTTTATTTTTAATTAAGACACTTTAATTAGCGTCTAAAATATTCATCATTTTGATGGCACTACCAGCCAATCAAATTTATTCCCTCTCCAACGTTATGATTTTGTGCCTTGAACAAAAGCTGCATTCAGTATCTAATGCTTTTCGAAACACACCTGTTGTTTGCATCAAAATCCATGAGTTGAAGAGGGAAAAAATTTGATTGACTTGCTTTACCCTAAATTATTTGCGTCTTAATCAACAATTTGATGTTGGAAAAAAAATTTCGCAGGACATATAGAGGAAAGTGTAATTCGGTCAGCAATTATAAGTAGCATTAGGGAAATGTTTATGGTTAGGAGACCTTGTCAATTATCATACAGAATTAAATAGAAACTCAATAGACAATAACAACCTGGTACTGTCATTTGAAAACAGACAGAAGAAAGGTTGATTTCTTGTGGCTATATGAATGATATACTGAAGATGTTTTGCTTTAAATGTTATTGAATGTTATAACTGGTATTTACAACACAATGAATGAAACTCAATGAAGTTATCCGTCTGGTTCAAGTTGACTTCTGCCTTGCTATCTTTAATCAGTTAATCAATTAAATGGTATTTTTGGTATATCGGATTCAGAACAGTTGATAGTCTTTGAATGACCCTTGTTGACAAAAATATAAATTTTTGTATGTTTACAACTTATGTAATATAAACACACTGTCTTTTTAGAAATTTCATCCAAAAAGAAAAGGGAATATTGAAATTAAGAACAATAACTTGAATATGCCAGTGTAAATTACTGGTATTTAAATATCAATGAATGAAACTTAATCAAGAAACCCGTCTGGTTTAAGTTGACGTCTGGCTTTCGCTTGGTAAATCACTTTTATTGATATTGATTTATTAAGTTACTTGGTATATCGGTTTCAAACAGTATCGATAGTCTTTGAATGACTTTGTGTTGACAAAATGTAAAGTTTTATTCACAATTTCATGATAAGACTATCGGTACTGTTTCGAAAATGATACTTAAAATTCATATAAAACTTTTCAGTAAATATAGATATACCAATGAATGTGCGAAGATATCATACATGTAGAACTACAATCACGTAAAAGAAAATGTGTGTTAGGTAAATTGCTCTGAGCCTGTGATTGTTTTGGGAATAAAATATTCTTTATAATCTGATTCCCATATGACTTATAATATCTAAAAAATAAGAAATATCATCAATAACAAAATGTCTGATTGCTAACCTTATTTTTAGATGCATTTCTTCTGAAGAAAGCTTTACAAGATTCACAGGTTATGGCATCAAAATTATAGCCTAAGGCCTTGTCACCACAAACACCACATTTTAATATGCTGCCATCCCGGGGTTTGGGGCGTCTCTTCTGTTCTTTTTTCTTTACTGAACTAGTGGATTCCTGAAACACACAAACATTTTTTTTTAAAAAACAAAAAATTCAGAAATTTTTATTTTTGAATGAATGCCTTCAAGGAGAATGGAAAGGCTAATCTTATATTTCTATAACTAGTATGGCTTCTTTTTCAAATTTCTAGTTACAAATATTTTTTGATCAAGGAAACCTCAATTTATTTAACCATATAAAATTCATGATGTCAGTGATAAGATTCAAATCGGCCTCACATCCTACTTAAGGGTCTTCAATACTAATTATTGAACAATATTCCACCTGCTCACCATTCAAGTTGATTGAACTGAAAGTGTCATTTGGTTTGAAAAATTATCATCCTAGTTGACAAAACTCTCCCATGAATACTGAGCCCAATACAGTTAAAAATAAAAAAGGGATGGAACTCCAATCCAAGATTGTAGCACTATCTAAATTATAATAAGAAAAAACGGGCTCTGGATGGATTTAAAATACTCAAGAGAAAATTCTAGATTAAAATAATTTCAAAAGTAAGGCATTTACTTCATTTACCTCCATTATGTCATGTTATATTTCTTGGGAATATGTTGTGCTTATAGGTGTTAGGAATATAGCCTTTGAATTTGTGGCACTTATATATTATCCTGTAAATTCACAACAACTTGACCAAATTATGAATAAACGGAAAAAACCTTTATGAGAGTAGAGAAGAACATAAAACACAAAAATTGTTACAGTGGGATTCAAGCCTTCATAAAATTAACTGTAATGGAGTCCCATTTATTTTTTGCATTCAATAGATCCTGACTACAATCTTGATTGAAGTATTGAAACATATTTCTAATGACATCATTCATGTATGACAATAAAACTCACTTTGAAAATATAAGAAATTCAATAAATGACTACTAGACCTAATCAAAAGACATCTAACAGGGTTTGATTATTAATGATTGCATTAACTCTTACATCGGTTCAATAAAAATAAAGACAGTCTATCAATTAATAAAACAATCAAAAATAAAGTATAGAATCTATCTTCAGAACTCAGTCACTGAAGAAACAATTCATTGAATGCAGTTCAGTATCAATACAAAAAGAAACTACCTTTGGGCTTAATTCTTTGCCACACCTTAAGCATTTTTAAATCAATGATATCCTATGTTTATGACATCTTTATATTAGTGGGAATATAATGACAATTGCTTTCATTTATATATATCTTTCATCCTTGAATAGACACTTTTGAATCAGAGGGTAACGTGCTCAAAAATCTGGACCAAAATCTAAAAATAAATTTCTTTAGATTATCTGAAAGTTTCAGACTATTTAAAAAGGTTACATTAACTTTTAGGAGTTGCAATGATTTTTTGGTTAATGTAAGAAACTTATGTACAGATTTAAGCAAAATGAACATGTATATGTACAGAAATATGTCCCCTACTTATTCTGAAAGTTTCAGCAAAATATATCTTGCTGTTAAAGCTAAAAGGAAATGAAATGAATAAGGTTTTACGTCCTACTTTTCTGCACATGTTGTTAAAGTTGAACAGCAAAACTAGTTTACACACTAGACTTAACAATTAGTACTCTCATATTTTAATCACCCCTTTTTAATGTGTTCAGGTTGATCAAATAGATAAATAGAAGCAATTAACATATTTTATAAATATGTTCAGGTATATTTCACATCATTCTTAAAGATGGGTTCCCTTATTGTCATTTATAAAAATGAAAATGCTAATACTTATATGAATAGAAATTTGGGGTGTTCAAATTGGAAAAAAAAGCATTTTGTCTCACAAGACCATAATTAATACAAAATTAGCTAAATTGGAAGAGAATTACCAGCAGAATTCTAATGCGTGACAGATCATGAATGGTCAAAAAGTCTTTTTTTTGTGTATTCAGACTGTACATACTTAAAACTCTTATTTATATCCAATAAGAACATAATGATATGATTAAGAATACATGATAATTCATTACAAACAGCAATTAATTAAATAGTTCGCTTAATTTGACAATAAAAAATAGGGAAACCATCTTTAATAATGAAATTTTTTTTACATACTGTCTCTTTAACACAATGTAGGAGGCTGTGAACAATTTAAAAACTCATTATTAGATTGTCAGATCCTGATATTGATTGAAACATAGGATAGCATACAGACTATTACCATTGTAGAGAAATAATAATAGTGTTATATAAAACAATGACATGAAATAGCACAATTGATAAAGGTTTTCTTAAACCTTTTTCTATATTTTTTTTTAAAGGTCAAAGGTACAAACAAATTTTCTTTAGCTCTAGGTTTCTGTTTGTTCAAAATAAACCTTTTTGACAAAAGTAAAATCTTAGCACACAGATTTAAATAAGGCTTTGGAATCAGGAGTGTTCCAGTGGTCAAAGTCCTAGGAATCTGCCTGTAAGTTTTGAGTTGTGCAAGGATCAAGCCTGAATCTAATTTACTCTGGGTATGGCCCATTTGGAAGATACAGGGCAGTATCAATACCAAGTATACAAAAAAAAAAGTACCAAATGATCCAAAAGCATGTGGTGCCTTATTGTCATTATTTTTACAACTGAAAACCCAAAACTTTATTTATCAAGCCTTCAAGTCATTTAAATACAAAGTCATTTATTTTACAATTGACTGGCGTTTTTGACAAAATAGTTGGGAAAAATTCTTTTTAACTGACAGGTGTACAATGATTTATATTTTGGTATATTTATATCTTAGTCTAAATGCAGTTATAACAGAATGTTATAATGAAATATCATATACTTGTCATGACTTTTACCTAAATTCTTGTTTGCCAAAATTTAAGTTTGCAAGATATCCACAACCCTACCACAAGGATGGCCATTTCTATCCACTTTTTAGGGATAAAATATTTTCTGTCTCATACCCTGTAAAAGATTGAGATATAAGATTCCGAGATCACTCTGTAATTTAATTAAATGCCTTTTAATGGCAGATTTCAAGATTTTCAGTCTGTAGTTTATGCTATTTCACTCATTTTCTTTTTGCAATTTTGTATTTTTTTGCCTGGGGTTGGGGGCCTGTGTACTTGGTTCAACTAGTTCCTATGGTAGTTCAACCTATGACCGAATTTTTTCATGGTAGTAATACCAAGAATCAATTATATTTCTGTATTCTGAATAATCTTTATATTTATATACATATTTCTTTATAGACAAATCCTCCAGAGGATAATATACAAACTTTTTTTTTTCTGAAGTTTACAAACTTGACATTTGTGAATTCTAAATGATTAATTATAGCATTCATTCATATTCAGACATTTGTTTATTTTTTATCAGCTGCTTTCAAATATCAATATTTCAAATGTATTTCAGGTTGACAAGGTTTTGTCAATTTCAAATATGACTGAAACTCATACCTATATGCTTAGTGGCATTACAAAACTCTAGCCACTATCTGTTCATTATATGACTTTGATTCCATTTAGAAGAGTGAAAAGACACCAGAACAACATCAGAGAAAAACTAGGTCTATTCCAGTTAGTCTTTTTCTTAGTGGTGTGGAAGTTGGCTTGAGCAAGATTCAATAATACGAGCAGCAATTTCCCAATTCACAAAATATGAACAATCTACAATTTGCCTTTGTGTTTTGACAAACGCTTGGTTTCATTTTGTCTTCAAAAAGATCAAATTTAAGATCAGGATGGGAAGAATTGAAATTTCTTTGTAGTCTTCTGGATTAGTAAAAACAAGAAAATCAAAATCTTTTTACTTTTAAAATATACATAAGCAATGATTAAGATTATCACATAGACAAATCTCTTAACAAGTGAACCAGTTAGAAGAACATGGTTTAGATATCTGCAGCAGCAAGTATTTTCTGTTTAATGATTGACCATCAACTAATTTGATGAAAATATCCCTTAAAGATATAGGTTCTATACATCATTTATCTCCATTACACTATTCAAATTACTCTCTGAAATTACAATTTTAAAGTGTTATTTAAACAACTTGAAAGTAATTATAGCATTATAGAAATTTCAAACTATGTGGCAGCTGTTTTGGAATGGGATTTAAAAAATCTTGTATTTGAACAATCAAATATATGGGTAAAGCATGTGAAATCATAGAGCAGGCAGATGTTCATGATTATACATTAAAACAATTACTCAATCTACTGTTAAATTGAAATATTTTAGATAGTACAAATACAACAACAGTTATCTATAAAGAGTAAATTCTAACAAGGTTTACCTTACTTTTCTGGAATTATTTTTTTCATTGTTTCATTGTTAATTATTTATCTCTACTCAGAAAAAATATGATATATAGATAAAGCCAATCAATTGACTAATTAAGGTTTAAATTATCTATCTGAAACATTAACAGTTAAAGCTTACAAATTTCAGCTTCCAGTTACACTGTATACTTAAAATATTTCTAAACATTATCATTCCTTCAGTATTATTCTTATCATGTCCAAACATTATCATGCCTTCAGTATTATTCTTATAATGTCCAAACATTATCATTCTTGCAGTATTATTCTTATTATGTCCAAACATTATCATTCTTGCAGTATAATTCTTATAATGTCCAAACATTATCATGCCTTCATAATTATTCTTATAATATGTCAAAACATTATCATGCCTTCATAATTATTCTTATAATAATTCAAAACATTATCATTCCTTCAGTATTATTCTTATTATGTCCAAACATTATCATGCCTTCAGTATTATTATTATAATGTCCAAACATTATCATGCCTTCATAATAATTCTTAAAATATGTCAAAACATTATCATTCCTTCAGTATTATTCTTATTATGTCCAAACATTATCATGCCTTCAGTATTATTCTTATAATGTCCAAACATTATCATGCCTTCATAATAATTCTTATAATATGTCAAAACATTATCATGCCTTCAGTATTATTCTTATAATGTCCAAACATTATCATGCCTTCAGTATTATTCTTATAATGTCCAAACATTATCATGCCTTCATAATTATTCTTATAATAATTCAAAACATTATCATTCCTTCAGTATTATTCTTATTATGTCCAAACATTATCATGCCTTCAGTCTTATTCTTATAATGTCCAAACATTATCATGCCTTCATAATAATTCTTATAATATGTCAAAACATTATCATGCCTTCAGTACTGATAAAACATTATCATTCCTTCAGTACTGTTAAAACATTATCATGCCTTCAGTACTGTTAAAACATTATCATTCCTTCAGTATTATTCCTATATTTCAAAACATTATCATGCCTTCAGTACTGTTAAAACATTATCATGCCTTCAGTATTATTCTTATATTTCAAAACATTATCATGCCTTCAGTACTGTTAAAACATTATCATTACTTCAGTATTATTCTTATATTTCAAAACATTATCATGCCTTCAGTACTGTTAAAACATTATCATGCCTTCAGTACTGTTAAAACATTATTATTCCTTCAACTTTATGATTGATATATCAGAACATTATAATTCCTTCATATATAGCTTTTACATGCATATCATAATATAATAATTATTTCAGTTCATTATTATCATACTTTACAGTAATATTGTCCCTTCATATTTAGTAAGTAAAATTTATTTAGACAAGAGTTAGATCTAAAATTCAAGAAATTAGTAATTGGTGATGAATCCAAAACACAGCCGGCTAGACATGTAATCCATTTAGAATTCATTAAATATTCAATAGAATTTATTTCAATAACGAACAAGATCTTTGAAAATTCTATTTTGAAATTGGCTGAAAAAGTTACTTCAATTAATAAACATACAAACATTAAAGGAAATAAAGGTTTACCTGTGAAAATTACAGATGAATCTTGAAAATGTTCCAATTCTGCATTCAAATAATTGTTTGTAATGTTGCATGAAGAAGTGAACCCTGGGATGTCTGCAGTCACAATAAACATACAATACAAATGAAGAGAGGTCTCTAACCTATTCTAATTTCACCTCACCCTCAAACAATACAGTTGTAATGAGGTCTCTACCCTAAACTGATTTCAGCTCACCCCCAAACAATACAGGTAGGTTTACAGAGGTTTCTAGTCTATACTGCTCACAGCTCACTCTAAGCTATGAATGTTACCTTATGTCTTCATAAATAAAAGTCCTTTCTATCTCTGAACAAAACTCTACCTCAACCTTCAAACACACTGCTCAGGATTCAGTGAATTTGAACCAAATACAATGGCTACAATGACTATAGTAAGTGTTTATCAACTTGAATACAATTCATGACAAGAAAAGCTTAATGAATGTCTACATAAACATTAATTGGTTATCAAAAAATATAAATACTGAGAAGAAAATGCTTCAAAATTTCTTTAAACTGTCAAGTATTCAGCTGTTTCTGCATTCATTTCTGATTTTTGCATCTTGTGTTTTTCTGACGTTTAAAAGTAGCATAATAAATTTCATTTTTAAAATCCATGTCACTGATTGCTTCTATTTCCATCAATCAAGTTAGAATATTACAGATCAAATAACTGTAATGCCTGATATAATCCAAATATGTAACTGTACATGACGTCATTATGGCAAAAGCTGCTTATGAGCATTTGAGATAGCTACATCATAAATCACTTATTTAAAGTGGAATTGCTAGACCCGCAGACCCCTGACTGAAAACTTTTTAAAATCAAAAAAACAAAATTTTTTTTCTCTTTGTGAAATATATTCATCAATGTCAAATTATCTTCATTTACATTTTTCCCCTCTTTTTGTGAAAACATATGCATACAAACACAAATATAGAACATGAATACGCCTTTAAGATCTATTGCAAAATGGGCTAAAAAAAAAGATAAACCTAAGTTTAAAAGCAATTTGTTTGTGGAAAATATTTCAGCCTTTACAGTTAACTGCACTTAACATTTTAATATATTACAAAGAGTATTATGGGATAGGTTACAAATTTTTTATAAAAAACATCTTAATCCGGCGACATCTGTAAGTGTAAAATTCCTTTCAATGCATTCAGCAGGGGTAAAATGACATTATGCATCAAGTAGACATGCCAGACTGATTATAAATAACAAAATCTCTATTGAGGTAGCTTACCAGGGAACAAAACATATTTCCAGCAGTCATTATTCAAATAGTGAAAAATTCATTAAGCTTTGAATTTGCCTTAGAAATCATTAATCTCATCCACTAAAATCAGATGAAAATTGCCCATCTATCCCTTTAATGCCAGGATATAAAATAGAAATAACCAGTAAGATAATCACAGACCGACTTCAAAATTCAAAAACCAATTTTTTCACATCTTAGTTATTTAATCTATAACTTTCCTGTGAATCACTGCTATATATTGAGGATAAATGCTTTAATGAACAGATTTTACCAACAGAAAACTTCCTAATGAGGAACATTTCATCCTGTGAAGTGTAGATCTGATTAGACTGACTACATTCTTTCTCAGGAAACCAGGAGCTCTGGTTCTTTCAAACCATTAATTTACTTCCAATTGTGTAGTCCTCAAAGTGAGTTAACAACCAGTCAGAAAGCTTTTCATGTTGAAGTATCTATCTACTATGGGTGTATTATTAATAGAAACTTCAGATTTTGTAATGGTCTTGGGCCTCATTTTTCACCCTCGCAAGAATATTCTACTGTAAAATTGCCCTGATATCTAATGGACAAGCAATTGTCTGATGTTCACAATATCTTTCAGATATAACATCGAAGTCAGGGCAGTAAGCTATGGATATAATAACTTGGTCAAGAATGAAAAATAATTGCAATCCTAGGCAATCATAATGCAAGATATGATGTGTTAACTGTCCTCATCACCATTGTTTTTCAGAATACATTATATAAGCTTAATCAAGACTTAAACACAGTCAATTAATCAAACCAAGAAACTTCAAAGAGAATTTTACCATTCTGTCATGATTAGCTTATACCTTATCAAATCCATTTTAAATTTTAATTAAGCTTTCCTCTCGTCTTAATCCACATTTTTTCAATTTCAATTATTCTACACACCATATGAAGTCAATAACCTTTGCTTTAAAACTTATTAGCTTCTCTTCTTTTTACATCTTGAGTTTTCTCCACGCAAAGTTAAAGCGACCCAAAATAAAAGCTTTGTATATCATACTTCATCTTAAAATAGATTTACTGCTGGAAATCACAGTGTTAAAATTTCCTTTTAGTAGAATTAATTTTAATGAGCTGAATCAATAATTTTTTCATATACAGATAATATTGATTATCACTGTTATTTTAATGATTATTTCTTCTGTCGGTATATGCGTGGTGTCAAGGAATCTTCAATAAACTAACAGTTGAACCAATACAAGAAAAAACTGTGGCAATTTGATATAAAATATATAGAAAAAATTTTTTTTATTTAAATTTAAAAATATAAATACAATATCTGAATTTAATGTTTATTTGAAAAAAAATCCCTAATTATGGCCCTGAATGATCTTGAAGGAACTGAACTCATCAAATTCATGTTTATTATTAATTCTTTTTCAAAGTTAGTCTTTCAATGCAAGTACGCAAAGGTTGTTATAGGTAATAATAATACTCACATTCAATTCTGTAACAAAGAAATGTCGAATATTGTGTCATTAAACATTGTATTGAACTGCTATTATTCAACTTGAGAGTCACATTCTTTTGAGGTAACCAAAATAGACAGAAGTCGGTCATAGAAGATATTAAGTGCAGACGACAAACATAAAGAGCATTTTTGTCAAATCATATTCATAATACCAAACAATAGTTGATGACAGTCATACTTACACGACAACCATAACAGCCACAGCATAATACCAAACAATAATAGAAGACAGCCATATCATAATACCAAACAATAATAGAGGACAGCCACAGCATAATACCAAACAATAATAGAAGACAGCAATATCATAATAACAAACAATAATAGAAGACAACCATAACAGCATTATCATAATACCAAACAATAATAGAAGACAGCAATATCATAATACCAAACAATAATAGAAGACAGCTATAACAGAATTATCATAATACCAAACAATGATAGAAGACAGCCATATCATAATACCAAACAATAATAGAAGACAGCCATATCATAATACCAAACAATAATAGAAGACAGCCATATCATAATACCAAAAAATAATAGAAGACAGCCATATCATCCATATCATAATACCAAACAATAGTAGTAGACAGCCATAACAACCATATCATAGTACCAAACAATAATACTTTTATTCAATATTCAACATCAATCTACTTATTCATTGATTTTTACTAGATAATTTAGTACAAAAAATAACCCCAAAACACAGACATGTAACATCTGGCAATGTTTAATGTTTTGTAACAGTTCGTTTCAGCTGAATCCAATTCTATAATTAAGTAATATTTTTTATCATGAAATGTAATTATATATTCATAAATTTCATATCACTATAAAAAAAAAAAAAAACAGATTAATCATGCTTTCATCTAATGTATAATAATTATTTCTATGATACAATGTAATCAAACAGTTTGAAGTTGACTAGAGCACCTTTCATACTGGCGACACATGTTTTGGATGAGAATAAAAGAGCTTGTGCATAATCAATCCTTTTTAGAACACTTAGTATTGGAAATGGGGGTTAAATTTGACCAAAGCAGTAAGCAACTCTAGGGGTTGCAATTTCATTGTTATTTGATTACTTCAGCACATTTGTAAGAAAATACTAAATGAATGTAATTTGCTGTATGGCCTATCTAAAACCTGTGCCAAATTGGATTATACATAGAATTATATGTGGTGTTCCTGAAAAGCAAGTATACCCAACATACTTGACTTACATCAATTAATAAAAGGTTTTAAGTCATCATCTTTTACCCTTTTACAAGTTACAACTGTAAAAATGCTGCACAGAACTCTGACGTTTACCCTATTTCATCGAGTAATCAAAAATGTTTCAATCATGTAATGCATCAATATCAAATTCAACACTTTCAATAAATTCAAGATTAATTCCAGTTCATCTATAGAATATCTATAGGTAACATGTGTCTCGAATAAAACATCTCCATTCCAGTCTATAAAATCAATAGTAATTATTTCAATCCATGATCTAGTTAAAAGTAAGAATCAGCAAATCCTTGACATAGATTTTGTCCATTAAACAGACAATTTCAATTTGAAAGTTAATTATTACATTATGTTAAACAAGCCTGTCTACCAAGTCATGACACATAAATCTTAATCTTAACAGACATCAATCAATTTTACAGTTTAGCATAATCCAATTTCTACACATAATAAAACTGAATTTAAATAGAAGAGTGTCTACTGTCTGTATAATAAGAAGTTATATGCTTTTAAATAAAATTAATGACAAAAGTTTCAAGGCCCACATTCATTAAAAAACCTTTCACTTACTTAATTTTTATCGATTTAAAAAATGTAATCAAGAATATAACCACCACATTCCAAAGTCAAATATGTCAATTTAAAAACAATTGGATAATATATCTGCCTTTAACTCCAGGTTATTACTTGCTTCTCTTTGACCTAAATCACTTATCAAAAACCATTGAAAAAATATTGACCACCAGCTTACCTTACAGTTAGCAATTTAAATTTTTAGTTCATTCACACATGAGTACTCAAATACCAGATGATCTCTGGTGTTTTCCATTATGCCCTAAAATAGTTCTCAAAAATTTATATGTCATTTTGTCTCTGACATAGTCATGTATTAGTATACAACATCAAAATTACCTGTTTAAAATCTTGGAATATAGACCAATCGTAATTTAACAATTCCCTCTTTTGTAAACTGGTCATCATTTTTCCAGATTACTTTAGACTTGATTAACCTGTTTAGTTGTTATAATCCAGGTAGGCAAAGAAATAAACAATTGAATTATACTACACTGTCGTCTGCTGTTTTAACTGGTCTGTTCTGGTAGTCAGGAACAGTTCTACAGCTGTCACAGACTAAGTTAGCCTTCTATTATATATGATACAATCTCGCCAATCCTTTCCAATATATTTATAATAACACCGCAGCTTTCTAAGGAGACTTTATAGTTTAACCCTTCAAGCATTAAATCCTTACACATGAATGTCTTCAAGTCTTACACGCTATCCATAGATCCATTGAAATACGTGACTATGATGACTGGTAATCTAATCGCTGAGTCAATATCTGACATGTATTCTAAATAATGACAATGCTCTCAAGGATGCTGAATTTTTCAATTCCTGATTATTACATACTAGGTTTACTATTTTCATGGTTTATAAACTAATTGTAAGGGTAATTGAGGTTACCATGTTTAAGAATAAGATAATTTTTAATGAAACCAGAAGATCAAAACCATAGAAACTAATTACAGGAATAATTTATGACAATTTCATTCTCAGCAATCTGTCATGCTAGTTTGTATTCAAAACCACTTAAATGGCTCCACATGTAATTATATATGAATTTACAGCCACACCAAAAAAAAAAATAAAATAAATCATGAACAAAATATGAAATGCAGTTAGTTTTTGGTTTAATCATTTTTCAAGATGTCAAAATGATTTAGAAAACCAGGTTAGTAGAACAACTATTTCAAATCACAATTTGCATTCTCGTGACATTGCCTATATTCAAATTATAATTCACAATCCTTTTAATTTTTAATGACGATAACTCGTCACGTTTGAAAGATGGTGAATTCAAGCTAACATTTTTACAGAAAACTAACTGTAGATTTCTCACAAAAAATGCCATTGCTTTGAAGTGGTGGCCAAGCACTGACAAAGCACTTCCATTCCATTTAAAAATGGTCTTAAAATGATCTTGAAATTCTGGCACATCTGATGACTAAAAGTATAATGTCCAATGACAATCATGAATATTACTGGAGCTAGAATATCATTGGAGCTAGAATATTACTGGAGCTAGAATATTACTGGAGCTAGAATATCATTTGAGGTAAAATATTACTGGCACTAGAATACTACTGGCACTAGAATTAAAATATCACTGGCAATAGAATTTAAATATAACTGGAGCTAGAATATTACTGGAGCAAGAATATCATTTGAGGTAAAATATTACTGGCACTAGAATATTACTGGAGCTAGAATACTACTTGCTCTAGTATTAAAATATCACTGGCAAAAGAATTAGAAATACTTCTGGAGCTAGAATATTATTGTCACTATAATTAAATTATTACTGGAGCTAGAATATTACTGTCACTATAATTAAATTATTACTGGAGCTAGAATATTACTGTCACTATAATTAAATTATTACTGGAGCTAGAATATTACTGTCACTATAATTAAATTATTACTGGAGCTAGAATATTACTGTCACTATAATTAAATTATTACTGGAGCTAGAATATTGCTGACACTATAATTAAATTGCTGGTACTAAAATATTACTGAAGCTATTATAGAATATGACTGGAACTAGAATATTAATGGCACTAGAATATTACTGGTTTAGGGTTAATTTTCTTTAAAATCCAGGAAATCATTATAGCAATGACATTTATATGACAGACAAATCTATTTTCTCAAAGCCACTAAATGAAGTCAATTCAACCCACATATAAAAAATCAGTGAATGTTTATTAACCACAGTCTATGAATATGTCATTCATTATGACCTTTATATTGTTTTCAATTTGCAGAAAGACATTTTCTGAGAATAGGAAGCTAACCCGGCCTGAAAATGTAGACCAAAGGTAGCCATTATCTTTAACAATGATTTCAAGTCTTGATCAAATGTAGTAGACATTATTTCCTTTGAGAATAAAAGATGTTTTAAATGAAAAGAAATTCTGTTTAATGATTAATATAAAGATAGCTTGCCAGGCAAGGTAATATACACCCACTAGCAGCTTTGATTTTTGAATAAAAATATTTAGCAGTACAGTAACAATCACCAGTATGAAATATTCAACCTTCAGTCATACACTTCTTCTGAACTCTTTAGGGCGATACTGAATAATATTGAGTATGAGTTATTGCCCTTGTTCTTGAAAACCTGTTCAATTTTTAGTTCGTGAAAACTCTAGAAGGCAAATATTCAATCTTCAGCGCGGGACTGAATAACCAAGTTTGGTCAAAATCCAGCAAGAATCATGCCTTTTAGTGTTTAAGAGCTAAATTTGATAGCGTTTTCAAGAACAAGGGCAATAACTCATACTAAATATCAATTCTTCTGATTTTCAATAGGGTTCATAGTGATAACGAACACTCATACCAAGTTTCGTTAAAATCCATCAATTATTGTCCCTTCTAGAGTGTTTACGAGCTAAAAATTGAACGCGTTTTCAAGAACAAGAGCAATAACTTATACTAAATATTTTTCGATTCTTCTGATATTCAATAGGGTTCATCCTTGGGTGATTACGAACACTCATACCAAGTTTTGTCAAAATCCGTCAAGAATTGTGTCTTGTAGAGTGTTTACAAGCAATTGTGGACCGACGGACCGACAATATACACCCCCCGTAACATGTGCACGTATAAAAATTATCTTTTGTGGTTACAATCCAGCCTGGAAAATTTTCCTTGATTACTATTTGATATGCAATTGATGTGCAATTTCAAATTATGATATAATTCGGCTAACACATGAACACCATGAATATTTTAAGAATAATAAGCTCACAAGTGCCATTTCCAGTGGTCTGAGACAAGAGGGGGGGGGGGAGTTTTTATGTAAGAGCTTTCACAAACTATATTAATTTTTAAAAAGTTTTCAGACTAGTCTGCTAGAGGTTGGGAACCCAGACTTTAAGGGGACATTTATATTGTATGTAATATGTAATTAGTATTTTTTACAGTATGTGATATAATATTATCAATTATTAGAAGAATATAGAAATTGAATATAATGGAAAGGAAACACCCATCCTACGTATTTATTGATATCATACAACAAGGATGTATGAAATCTACAATTACTTCCTTGTTTTATATCATTGTTTTACTGTTAATTATGGATTATACATCTTTATTTCATCTATTATCAACTTTATCTTGGAATATATCATCAGGTATCACTAGTTTTCCTAATCTTTTCAAGTTACTTTAACAATACATATTGGGCCTTTTTTTAACTCAACTCAATTAGTATGATATCTTAATGAGGTCAGAGCATGAGTCTTGGCAAATATTTTTGAGACACTATTTGTTCCTCTGCAATTATGTATGAGTAAAAAAACAGTTTTAATCAAGAACTTCTGGATTCTCTCAGATGTTCACATTTTCTTCAAATTGATTTTTCAATTCAATATATTTTTTTTTAATTTGAGTTAATATTTATCGAATAGTGCATTCAGATGCCCAAAGTTATGGCAGTCAACTATTCTTTGAGCCAGTTTTGTTAGTTGTCTCAATGCGACCAATCAAACTTAAGCTGCCTTCACTTGCACCTACTTCTGAGGTGGCTTAAAACCTGGTTTGAATAGTGCATGTTCACATTCCTCAAACAAATTCTCTTCATTACTATTTATTGTGACCTCTGATCTTACCAATACCTTTTTAGGTAATTCCAAATCTGGCTTAACTTATATTTCTGTTGCTCACCCAAATACATGCAACCAGACTCGAAGAATGGTTGACAGTTAAGCTGCCTTAACTTTAGCTGTCTGAATGCAAAATAAGTATTTTCATATATATTGACAGGATTTCTATATCTACTTCAAATTCTATTTTTATGATAAATTTTCTTGTAGACCTGGTTGATAAGTTCATACCTATCTGTAATGATACAAAACAAACCTTCAACGATACTTTCTTCGTATACCATGATGGTTTTTCACAGAAAAGTTTAAAACAACATAATTGTTCTTGTCATATCTATTCCAATAGTAACAATTCAAGAATTGACATCCAATATTTAACTCTTATTAACAAAGAAAACACATCACTTTATCTTCAAAAAAAAAAAAAAAATGAGTTTAAGGATACAAGTAAATTCAAATGTTCTGCAAGACACAAATGTTCCTTTAGACTGCGTAATAATGGTACAATACAGTTTACTGAAAATGGTGGCATTTCACAATTTCTATTTGAAGTCAGTGGCAAAACAGATAATGGTAAGTGTGACCTATTTAAACCAGGGAAAGTCCCATTCTTCAATACAAGTTATGTAACTTAAACTTTAAATTATAATTTCAATGTTACCTGCCTTTATACTTTATATGAATTATTAATCACAAAATAAGGCCCCTAAATGATCTTTATTGTTACTAAAAAAATATTGAGAAATTACTATGTTCTGATTGACACATTAAGAAGCATATTTTTAGTAGTTTGTATGTAATTCCTATACACATGAGTTTAGCTTAGAGCTCAGTACATGATATAATAGCAGACACACGACAAATTAACATTTTTTGCTCTTTTTTTTTTAGATTTAAATATAACGTTATCATGTAAAAGTAAATCAACTGAAATTACACATCCTGGTATGGTGGAAAAATTAGAAGAAAATTTCACTAAAAATGATCAAGTACCACTTCCTGTCCCTAGCAATAACAAGACAAGTAGTAAGATATTCAAATTGTTGATGATAACTTTTCTACTACGTTACATCTAAAGAAAGCATTTTCTTTCTTAATACCAATTTTCAAAGAGTTTGGTATCATTGTTTTAGTGTGTGGGGATCACTTGTAATTTATGTAAAATCTAGTATTCATATAATTCATTTGCTGTATTTTTGACCAACTGAATTATAGATTGTCTATATTCTAAGAATATGTCTAGTTATCTCCCTTTTTTCAGGTATCAATATTGGAATGATATTAACAGGAATTGGTATCTTTATGATATTTATTTCGATACTAATCATTTTTATATTCTTAAGGTATTTGATATCCTATTTCCATTTACGATTTTGACGTCTGCAGTCTGTCATAAGTTAAAGAGACATTGACTTTCATACCAAAAGTTTGCAAACTCGATGATCCATTACTTTTGAAATCATAGGGAGTCGACATACACATGATCTACAAGACTATTTATATCCATTGTCAATTTTTTATATTTTTGTCACATATATTATGATCAAACATAAAGAAAATAGCCTTTATAAGTTATGACACCAGGTAAGTCTTTATGAATATATGATGAATATATACTGATTTTGGCAAATTCCAATTTTTGAATCATCCAAAAACAAAGAAACAATATCAGCCAAACAGATTTCATGCAATATATTTTACTACACATTAAATAGTCAATGTTAGAACAGCAAAAAAATATGTGCTTTATCACCATTCCTTACAGAAAATATAGACAAAAGAAAGATGTTTCCGAGAAAGTAATAAATACACACAAAGTATCAGAGATCATTCCAGAAAAAACATCAGAAATCAAAAGTACCAAGGGTAAGTAAAGTTTTAAAATTTTCATCAGAAAGAGAGCATAATATAAACTATATTATAGAAAATATGAGTAAACAGCTATATCTTGAAAGTTGTACAAAATCTTCAAAAATGGAATAGCAAGTGTTAATGATATTGAGAATAAGCTTTCGGTGTCTTGTGTCTTTATATCACTCTGGTATTAGAGGAATATTACAGTTAACCTGCTAGAAAACAAATATCTTGATAAAATCAGATTATCTTTCATAATAAGTCACTGAAGGCTTCTAAAGAATTGAGAAAAGCTTTCTCTTGAAACATAAAAAGATAGCTTGCCAGGCAAGGTAATATACGCCCACTGGCAGCTTTGATTTTGAATAAAAATATTTAGCAGTACAGTAACAATCACCAGTATGAAATATTCTACCTTCAGAAAACTCTAGAAGACAAATATTCAATCTTAAGCGAGGTACTGAATAATAAAACCAAGTTTTGTCACAATCCGGCAAGAATCATGCCTTCTAGAGTTTTTACGAGCTACAAATAGACCGAGTTTTCAAGAACAAGGGCAATAACTCATACTAAATATTTTTCCATTTTTTCTGATTTTCAATAGGCTTTATCCTTGGGTGATAACAAACACTCAAGCCAAGTTTCGTTAAAATCCGTCCAGAATTGTGCCTTCTAGAGTGTTTACAAGCCAAAAATTGAACGTGTTTTCAAGAACAAGGGCAATAACTCATACCATCTTTGGGTGATTACAAACACTCACACAAAGTTTCATCAAAATCTGTCATGAATTGCACCTTCTAGAGTGTTTACGAGCGTCTCAAGAACAAGGGAAATAACTTTTTGGCATATAATATTTTTCGATTTTTCTGATTTTCAATAGGGTTCATCCTTGGGTGATTGCAATCAACCATAACAAGTTTTGTCGAAATCAGTCCAGAATTGTGCCTTGTAGATTGTTTACAAGTAATTGTGGACGGACGGACGGACCGACAGACATGGGTGACAACAATATACGCCCCCCATTTCATGTGGGCGTATAAAAAAGCAGTGCTGTAAACTGGGAGATAGAGTAGAGAAAGAATGTTTGAATGTAGTCTGTCTATGTGACACCTGAACTCTAAAATCATGTATAATGAATTAGTTTCAGAATCCAAGCCTGATGAAGAAGATTATGAGTTTTGTGAAATCACAGAGTATTATCCATTATGTAAAGAAAAAACTGAGCCTACAATACCTAATGTACCTTCCAAACCACCTCCAACCAAACAAGAATCTGTTGATTTTACCAATTCATCTGGTAACAGAAAGTCAGATACACATACAGATCAAACTTCAACTCCACAAACAGACAGATATTCAAATGTTCAATTGGAATCACAGCCAATACAAAGGGAAACGACTAATCGGAAGAGTGTAAATTCTAATCACACTGATATAAAATCAAACCATCAATCTGTATTACTGGAGAATGGACAATATGACTATGATAATTTAGATGATATTGAAGACACTTATAATCATCTAGAAAATGTTTTCTCCCCTCAGACCTCATTAAATAAATCATTTACTGAAGAAAGTCTGAGCAAGAGTCCAAATTCATGTTTTGATAACAAAAAATGCTACTCCAAGAGTGGTGAAATATTTGGAGATCTAGAAATTAAGATGTTACATAATTGTGGAATCAGTGATGTCAAAGACAAAAGGAAACCAGTTATGAAGGATGAGGCTGGACAGAAAAGTTCTAATCAAGATGATGATAATGTGGAGTTAAGAACAAAAGCCTCATCTTCATCAAGAAGTCTCAGTTATAACAAATTGTTGAACAATTCAGGTAAAAGTGACTTTAATGATGTGGTTTGTGAATTGGTGCAAAGGTCAAAATCCTGTTCAAGCACAGTTCAGAATCCTGAAATGATAATAATTGAAAATGACTTGTATGAATCTATGGATGGTTAGATGGTGCATAAGTTCCCCTTAAGCTTGGCTTAGTAAGTACTTCTACAATCAAACAGAAGGATTGATTTAATCCACATAAGACAAGTGACAACAACAGATTTTTATTTTGTGTTGAGGTTACATGCAGTGAGAAGAGCAATACAAATGACAATATTTAAACATACTTCATACTTATTATTATTTTTTTCAAAAATTTAAGCTTTTTAGAATTTTTATATGTTATAGATTTATACCATATCAAACAGAACTGTTTAATATAGTAAGTTGAAACTCAAAATATGGAGAAACCCCTTATTAAGCTTGTTAAAATAGCAGATATAAAGCAACATTTTTGTTATGTGTTTTGTTAAGCTTTACAGGATGTGTTTTAAACATTCATTTGCTTCTTTAATCATATCCTTTTTAACTAACTATTTCTTGTTTAATTGTTTTTATATCTTAAGAGAGCTTGCCAGGCAAGGTAATATACACCCACTAGCAGCTTTGATTTTGAATAAAAATATTTAGCAGTACAGTAACAATCACCAGTATTAAGTATTCAACCTTCAGTCATACACTTCTTTTGAACTCTTTAGAGCGACACTGAATAATATTGAGTATTAGTTATTTCCCTTGTTCTTGAAAACGTGTTCAATTCTTTAGCTCGTGAAAACTCTAGAAGGCAAATATTCAATCTTCAGCGCGGGACTGAACAATAAAACCAACTTTTGTCAAAATCCAGCAAGAATCATGCCTTTTAGTGTTTAAGAGCTAAATTTGAAAGCGTTTTCAAGAACAAGGGCAATAACTCATACTAAATATTTATTTTATTCTGCACCCGCCATCTTGCAATGTGCTTTTTGTTATACTTTAAATTACTTAGACGACTCGTTCTTGCTTCCATTAAATTTACTATAATTGTTCGTGCCAAACACATTCCAGTAAACCCACAAGTACTGGATCAAACCCTGATGTACATTTAAGTAACACAGCTGTTCAGTTAATTGGAGCAGCTCTGTCTCCTAGTTCCAAAGTATCTTACTCTCGAGCTTGGTCAAGGTTTATAACTTTTTGTCATGATCAACAACTTAGGCCCCTGTTTCCGATTCCAAATTCAATAATTATAAATTTTTTGGCCTTTCTTTTTGAGTCAAGCTATGCTGCTAGTACCATTGCCTCGCATGCTTCAGTGCTTGCATATGTCCAACAAACTTCTGGCTATCCAGCTCCTACTAGTAATTTCCTAATTAAAACCTTGCTTAAGGGTGTTAATCGTTTCCATGTTTCTCCTGATTCCAGACTTCCTATTACTGAAACTATCTTGCATCAATTATTGCAAGCAATCCCTAAGGTTTTTGTATCAACTTTTCACCAAATTTTATTACGTGCTTTGTTTTCTTTGGCTTTTGCTGGGTTCTTTCGCTTAGACGAGTTAGTGATGAAATCCAATCTCAGTTAAAAAAAACTTGTCCAAACTCAAAATGTTCATTTTCTCTTTTGTTCAAATAAGCTATCATCTATAGAAATTTCGTTAATGAATTTTAAGCACAAGAAGTCAACCACACCCATGAAATTACTCATACCATGTACTTGTCATGTCTCACCTGCACCTTGTCTCTTATTGTCTTATTTACAAGCCTACCCGCACTCATCTGGCCCTTTGTTCCAATTTATTGATGGCTTGCCAATCACATATAATTTTGTCAATTTGAAATTAAAAACCTTGATTTCTTACCTTGGCCTTAATCCTACACTTTACAAGTTAATACTCTTTCTGGATTGGAGCAGCAACTTCAGCTTTCTAAAGGAGCATTCTGAGGATGCTATGCCTGTGATGGGCAGATGGCATAGCAATGCTCTAAAATCTTATATTGTATCCCTTCAATGTCTCGTTAACTTCTCCCTGTCATGATGCGATTGCCTTTTTGTGCTTCGCTAGCGTTGTAGAACGTGGCTTGTATGTTTTTGTTTTTAGTTTGTATTTCTTGTTATGCTATTCCAAGAAATTGTTGGTGTGATGTGTCCTGTGTTGGGCTTGACTCCTATCAGAGTGTTTGGCATAATTTAGTATTTGTTAAGCCCAACTGGAATATGAGTTAAGGGCTAGTGTTATTATTTAGATATATGTAGACTCATATTTCAATACTTTTAATCTTTAATAAAAGATCTTCACACCAACCATTTCTTCTCATTGTGTTAAGGGAGTTGGAGGGGACGCAAATGAATATTAATGAAGGTAATATGATTTGCGTCATAGCCAATCAGAACTCGTTTCTTGAACTTTTGGTTACCTCATCATTCGGGAACTGTGTGCAGAAACTTTTATTCTGCACCCGCCATCTTGCAATGTGCTTTTTGTTATACTTTTGTTTATAACCCTCCGCCTCCTCATCTGGCATCCTTGAATTATTTTTCTTTTCCTTTACCATATATTCTTACAGGTTTTGTTATTTTCATATTTGTTGCTTAGTTTTATGTGTTATGTAGTATTTGTTAAAGCATAATTTAGTATTTGTTAAGCCCAACTGGAATATGAGTTAAGGGCTAGTTTTATTATTTAGATATATGTAGACTCATATTTCAATACTTTTAATCTTTAATAAAAGATCTTCACACCAACCATTTCTTCTCATTGTGTTAAGGGAGTTGGAGGGGACGCAAATAAACTTTTTGAATAATATAATCCCTAGAGAAAATGAAACTGAGTGAACTTTCATATACATTAAAAACAGAATATGTCCTTTATCAGAGATAAGGAAGGTATAGATCAACTATAAATAATCAAATCAAACTGTTTCACATTTCAAGGAAAAAATCAACATCACTGGGCCAAGACTTCAATCATTTTATTTTTCAACCTTTACTAGTTGGTCCCCAGCATAAAGAAATCACCCAGACCACCACAATTTTGAAAATTTTTAACAAAAATAGTTACCTTAATTTACAATTAACTTTGTCATAACTTGGCTACAGACAAAAAGCAAATTGTTTTTTGATTAGTATTTCAGGATGCTAAAAAAGCAGTACCATGGAGAGATATAAGTTACGCACTGCCAAGCCACTTCGTTTGCTTCTTTTGAAATAATAACACATCTGATGATGGAAAGTATAAAAAATTTAGTAACATGTTGGAAGATGATTATAAAAATACTGTCATCCTTTAAAGCGATGCACCTACAAATTTAGAAAACCTCTTTACAATCCCTTTAATTTACTGATCCATAATGAAAAGATAGTAAGGTAATTTGCCTGTATGTTTAGATGTGAACTATTATAGATTTTTAGAAATAACAGATTAAAATGCGGTACTATAAAGATAAGGCAGTCACAGACTTTATCATGACTTTTTTAATTATTTGCCTGAAGAACAAGATGACAACTTCTTTCATTATCACAATGTCAAGCTACTACAAATTCTGTCTTACACCTTGACTACAATAGCCACATTTCTTGTATCACGGAATGCAGCAAGTTAATTGGAATGTGCTTCTGCTACAACAGGACTCTAGATAGAAAGAAAGTCAACATTATAGCTTATTGTTTACAGTCTTTCTGTCAAGACTCTGATTGGCTGTATTCGTAAATGTACAATCCAATCAAATCACTGCACTTCCAAACAAGAAAGGCGTCTATTGCAGTCTTGACATTGTGAAGATGACCTTCAATATGTTTTTAGATTAATGAGTCTGTTATTGAGTGACTAAGCAACTTGTAAAAAGAAGTGCTTAATTAACTTACATAACTAGCTCAATGTGAATAAACTTCAGTCAGTGCATGCCTTTAATAACTTCACTCTTGAAAATAAGGTCATATATCACTCTTTTATTATCCGTAAAATTATCTTTTTTTTTCTCATTGAATCAAATTGGAACAGATAACTAAAATAAAGTTAAATATATTGAAATCAGAGTAAACCTTAATATTCTTGTTGTGATACATTCTCTTATTGGAAGACAGCCATAAAATTATCCACCACACACTGATAACATGTTATAAGATGATGTCAAGTATTTTTTAATATACATATTCATAATTTTTTGGAATATGAACAAAATATGTATTAAAGACGCACATTAACCATCCATGCAATCAAATGTAACTGAGTCTCAGAAACAAGAATTTTTTTAGTTAACCTTGTCAATAATAGTGTTCACATCTTTTCATGCATATTTCAGTCTTAAGTCCATGTGTTACCATAATTATTTGTGTATCCACTATATATTGATGATCTTTTCCAGAAACTTCAGAAAGTGGAGAGCAGTTTAGTACAGAATGAATTTTTTATAAAAACTTTGGCTGTCAATGGTATTAACTCAAAAACATTTCATCGAAAATGCGTCAAGTTAGAACTTGTCCAAAATCTTATCAATTTCAATGATCACACCAAGTTTCATCAGAATCGGTTGAAAACTGTAGCTTCTATTGTGCTCACGAACAAATGTTGACGCGTTTTTACAAAGTCAAGGGCAATAACTCAAAAAACGTTCATCGAACGTTAGAACTTTAGTTAGAACTTGTCCGAGATCTTATCAATTCCAATGATCACACCCAGTTTCATCAGAATCGGTTGAAAACTGTAGCATTAATCCTGCTCACAAACTATTTTTAACAAATTTCAACATGTTTTAACAAAGTCAAGGGCAATAACTAAAAAACCGTTCATCAGAAATGCGTCAAGTTAGAACTTGTCCGAGATCTTATCAATTTCAATGATTACACCAAGTTTCATCAGAATCGGTTGAAAACTGTAGCTTCAATCCTGCTCACGAACAATTTTTAACAAATTTCAACACATTTTAACAAAGTCAAGGGCAATAAATCAAAAACAGTTCATCGAAAATGTGTCAAGTTAGAACTTGTCCGAGATCTTATCAATTCCAATGATCACACTAAGTTTCATCAGAATCGGTTGAAAACTGTAGCTTCAATCCTGCTCACAAACTATTCTTAACAAATTTTGACGTGTTTTAACAAAGTCAAGGGCAATAACTCAAAAACCGTTCATCGAAAATGCGTCAAGTTAGAACTTGTCCGAGATCTTATCAATTCCAATGATCACACCCAGTTTCATCAGAATCGGTTGAAAACTGTAGCTTCAATCCTGCTCACGAACTATTTTTAACAAATTTCGACGCGTTTTAACAAAGTCAAGGGCAATAACTCAAAAACCGTTCATCGAAAATGCGTCAAGTGAGAACTTGTCCGAGATCTTATCAATTCCAATGATCACACCAAGTTTCATCAGAATCAATTGAAAACTGTAGCTTCAATCCTACTCACGAACTATTTTTAACAAATTTTGACGCGTTTTAACAAAGTCAAGGGCAATAACTCAAAAACCGTTCATCGAAAATATGTCAAATTCGAACTTGACCGAGATCTTATCAATCTAAAGCATCACACCAAGTTTTATCAAAATCAGATAAACACTGTAGTCTCTATACTGCTCACAAGAAATGTTGACGGACGGACCGACGAACCGACGGACAGAGGCGACGACAATATACGACCACATATTCATATTTATCAGCATATTCATCACAAATAGAAATCTGGTAGATACCAATCAAAACAACAAACAAATTAATATTTTATGGAGGTAATGAAGATGTTGTTGATTTGCTACCCAAACCTCCTCCCCTTCCTTCTTGATGGACAGTGATGATAGTATGCTCCACAAATTGGATCAATTGTGGAATTGCCCAGTTACAGAAAATGCTTCCTTTAAATTTGAATGTATTGATTTACAGACAGATGAAATCAAGTAAAAGCTTTCATGATTTTACTTATATAAGAAATTATTTACTAAGGTATTACACTACATATTGACAGTAGGTAGATTTATACTGTCAGGCCACCACTGTCTGTTCTTCCTGTTTTATAATTACTGATTAGTGTTAGCGTACATTAACTGACAGCAGTAAGCCTGTACTTCTAATATTATACTCTAATTATCTTAAAATATACAGAAGTACAAAATCATTTAAATTTTTCAGATGGAGTGTTACTTTCTATCTAAGGGATTCAAATTAAGCACACCAAGGTGCCAACTGGTCTCCCTACAGATGTAATTAATGCCTTCTAAAGTAATCTCCAATTCTAATTTTTCTACTGGATAGAATGAAAGGCAAAATATTTTTCACAATGAAAACTTATGAAGTATTGACCAAATTGTCCCTTCCATTTCAGCCCTATTCAGACTTGGACAGGCTTGTACTTATCAAATCCATAAAGAAGACAAAAGCCAATCTTTTGCCTCATGGTTGCAAAATTACAAAACAATTTGATGTCATGAAGATAACATAACATTCAACCTTTCTCAACAACTATGTCATTTACATAAAAAAAAAAAATCCTTATATGATGCCAAAGGATGGAATTAAGTCTTCTTGTTTTGAATTATTGATTTTCTTTTTATTATTATAATAATATTATATAAATATAATAATTTTAAGTTAGAGAATCCATACAGAGTAAATATTGATATAAAGAACAAAATTTTTTTTTTTCATAGTCTTTTTGAGAATTTTGTTTGGAAAATCAAAACAATCTGATTGTGAATTTTGAAAAAATATGCCCCTAAAAATATTACAAGAAAATACAACTTTAATCAAATATAAACTTTAAATAAGTAATATTATATAATTTGTTTGAGACTTTTTTCTTCTTGGAAAAAGATAAAATGGAACATTGACCAGTCATTATTTCCAGATTTTTCATATAAAGATATTGTAGTTTTCAGTTAATAGCCTAAATGAAGGAAAAACTGCATGGTGCTTAGACTGTCATCACTCTTGCTGGTAGCTGTATATTTTATCAAATTGTAAATGAAGCTCAATTCAGATTTTCATACTGAAAAGTGTTGTGGAAAGCTGAATTTGAGCTCTTTCAACCAGTACAGCAAAAATTTCATGGCTAGTACATCCCTTGAAGTTGCATGAATGTTTTTAACATATCTTTAATTCATACAAGTGGTTTTGGCAACGTCATATAGAAGGTTTAAATGAATGGTTTAAATTCTGCTCGTTGTTTTCAGGTTGTAAATCATATGGCATTTTTCCTGTCAGGTTTTTATTGCCAAAGTCTACACTTAAATTTAGTACACCAAATATAGCTTAACACAACCGGTGTGTCTACAATGACAAAACTTAAAATAAAACCAAAAAAGTTTTCTATTGATTTCAAGGCATGAGCTTGAGCAAAGTAAATGTATATAAACTTATCATTGGTGAAGGAAGTATCTAAATAATGAGGTCTTGACTTTTCAATACGAGATTTCAAAGAATCTTTATCCATTTCATAATTCCATTGCCTGAAGCCATTCTGGAGAATAAGATTGAAATTAGAATCTTCTTATCTCTATAAGTTTATAATTTAAAATTCCACCTGCAAGCTATAACATTAATAAAGATTATTAAATGTACCGTATAGGATATATTTTCTTGGAAATTATCTAATAAAATTACAAGACGTATTCTTCACTATTCAAATCATTCTGTCTGTCATGTCACTAATACAATTAGGAAGCCCTTCAATGACATTTTGACAAATCTATTTATTTGCATCATTTTTTTCCAAATAAGTACAAGTTCCAAAGGTATGGTTATCATCATGCTTTTCATTTGGTGAAAATGAACTACCTGGTGAAGAATACACAGACTTTGTAAGTAAAGACAGAATGTAAAATCTATGAAACCATGGCAAATCTAAGTCTAAAGCATACGATGATAAAAAATCTTTTTTTGGAAAATTTTCTCTTCAATCTAATTTGTCACAATTTAAACTAAACACAGGATAGTTTTAGTATACTATTATCTATGCTTGAGGCTACAAAATTTCAAGTTTATCCTCAATGAAATACCTACTTTACTGCGGCTGCAATTTCCAGACAACCATCCTTTAAGCAAAATAGAACTGGTTTAATTTGTTCTGCCGTCATATCAAACACATGGATTAGTCCAAGGCCAAGCAAAGCAAGTCATTAGCTTTTCATTACATAACAATCACAATGTCATTTCCTACCTACTTAAGCACAATAGTTTTTTGAAAAGTTAAGACATGTGAGGAAATAGGTTGGTGAAAAGGATTTATGTCCGAAAGATAATGCCAATTGGCAATTAGAAAATATCAAAACTATACAGGCTGATCGCATGCCAACTATGTCATACTTCCCAGGTCAAACTTTGCTACTTCACTTTACCCAATAAATAAAACAAATTGCCGTTTTTTAAATTCTAGTGGTATTAAATGAAAAAATCTTACAATGGTTTGCTAGTGAAAATGTTCATCCGTTTCATTTAGTTTTGGCTACCATCATACATTTCATTTAACATAATTGTTCTATTGGTTTAAGACACACAGACCTTGTAAGTAAAGATCAATAAATATTGAAATCTTTGAAGCAATGACAAATCTAATCTAAAACGTAAGATGGTCAACATGTCCTTAATAGTTCATTGTCAAATACATTTGGATAATCTTCACTAAAAGTTGTGTTTTCGTTTAAATCTGGTTTGTAACAACTAAAACTAAACTAAGGGAAGTTTTGACAACTGTCTTCTTTGTTGTGCTAAGTAAGGTTACAAATATTAGCATCATATTCTCAAGATTGTCCTCGATGGCATATCTATCTTTCTATTTCTCTGAATGATGATGAAATTGGTTGTTGATATATGTCCAATATTTAATGCCAATTGGTAATTACAAAATATCAAAACTATTTTGTTCTAATGTCAGGCTGATCGAATGTCATCTATGTCACAATTCCTAGGTCTAAGTATACCATATGTCACCACTATCATATATATACACCTTTTCCAATAAAGGACAATTCCCATTTCTGATAGCTACATGTATGTCCAATATTTAATGTCGATGACGTTTAGAAACTGTCAAAACTATTTAGTTCTAATGTTAGGCTGATCCGATGTCAACTATGTCACAGGTAAAATTCTAAACATTGCTACTACTACATACACTACTTTTTCCTATATATCAATGATAAATTGCATAAAATCAACACTATAATAATATATGATATATTGTATAATTGAACTAGTTTTATAGATTATTCACATAACTTAAAGAAAATACTAAAGTCACCTAAAGTCATTGAAGGTCAATCAAAACACAATTGAGAACACCATTCATTGTGGTGCTCTGACTCCATAATTAATTTCAAAGCATCTAGAACTTATTACAACACTGAATATGTCGTCTTTAGATAAAAAAAAAACATTCTCATATTAGTCATTGAATATATTCAAATGATATAAATCATGTCTACATTTCAGGATACGGTGTTGCAAAGAGAGTTAGATCGAGTTAGATTAGTTGTTGGTTCTAGTATCTGTCTGTATGTGGAAGTCAGATGACCTTGAATAAGTCAGGACATGATGTATATTTCTGATTAAATTTATTTTCTTGTCCCTTTAAAGCTCTGAGAATTACCAAAATCAATAATTTGCCAGTAAAGTGCTACCTCTGTTATTGCTAACAGCACAGGTAGAGATAATACTCGTGATGATAGAGGTGGAAGGCCATACAAAACTGTTATTCTGAAACATCTGCCTCAATTCCAGTCTCTGATAAATATGTCAGGAGGTGTGGAAAAACCTAGATTTTCTGTCTCTACACCAGCCAACAACTTTCAAAATAGCTATCAGAGGCTAGAAACTGGATGTAAAAACAGATTGACGTTAAAGTTCATTCCTTTCTCTTATGTAAGATTTGTCATCGAATCTACATTTCAAATGGCAAATCAAAATCATGTTTTTATTATAAAGAAATGAGTTCTCATATTCAATGTGCCTTATGCAATATAATAACGCTATTAAAAAATATTATTATAATTTGACACAAAAACAGGATATCACGTATTTATAAGGACGATGACTTATTAATTGGAATATAGAATTCTAAAATCTTGACAGGTTTCTTTTTAAATGGCTTAGAATTCAATCTTCAAACTGACATTAACTAGAGCACGCTTGCTTCATTATCAATTTTCAGTGAATATGATAAGAAAAGAATGCTCTCAGCTAGATGAAAGATATTGAACTGGAAAGAAAGTCAATGAGTTAAAGTGGCCTATAGATCAGGAAGTCTTCTTATAGACATTAAGACCACTATTGTCTCTCAATGACTCTATAAGCCATTAATCTAAAACTGATACTAATACCAAATAGTCTTGACAGGAATAACATTTCTCATAAACAGTTATTGTACATCTCCATAACAAAATCAATTTTCATATTTTAGGGACATTATTGTATCATTTTTCACAGAATTAGCTGATAAAATTCATTATTAGCTTTACAGAATTAAATTACAAGACTTTTGGAATTTCAACTACCAGTATTTGGAATTTAGTAGAAACTGGAATCACTTGGCACCTCATTGTTAGAAATATATATGCCTTGAACAGAATATGTCCATATTTAGTATGTATAATGGTTGGAACATAAAATTGGCAACAGAAAAAAACATTGTGTGGAATACAACTTCCTCCTCAAGAGTCAGATATATAGATCCTCAATATTTCAGGAATGAATTCTTAAACTATTATAGTCATTAAGCAGCACATGTCTTTCAAATGTATTTAAACTTTTTATGATGACATATTGAATGCTGATAAAAAAAAAAGTTTGACATTTAGAAGATTTTTAGCTTCTTTGATTTCAGTGACAAAATCAGTGGAATAAAACATTCTTTACATGTACTGGTTCACTGTCAATACGTCTGGGTGATTACAAATCTGTTATATATATTTTATACACAATGAATACACAGACATCTTGTGAATGCATCATAATTTCTCTTAATCACATCACATATCCAAACACAAGAGAGCACGTGCAATATAGATCATACATATATATTTGTACAATATATTTGTTTTTCACAGATACCCTGACTAAGGTAACATTTAAGAGAGGTATGTAGACTTGTTATGATGTACCGGTATTCAAAATTATCAGAGTGTTAACTTTCCTTTCAAAAGCTCATTTATGAAGTATTGTAGGCTCTTTGGAAACTACTAAAGTGACCCACCCACCATAGCGATCACCATCAACATATGGCTGATAATAAGAATACCAGGTATAAGTTGAATCTCTCATGCAACTGAGTTGTGACTTGCATTCTGAACTTAAGGCCACTCATTATTCGCAACATTACGCAGCTGGTAATTGCTATGGTGTGAGGGTACCTTTAGCACCAGACAAAAAAAAATGGGACATGACATAAAGCTTTCCATATTAAATAATTCAGCATAGAGATGAATGTCAAATGACCATTAACCTCATCTTATTAATTTAAATGATACTTTTTATAAAGAACTTATTTTTTTTTTATATAATAGATAGGGACTGTGACCTGAAGCGTAGTGTTTTTAATGTTAATTATTTACTGATAATATATATATACTGATGTCAATGAACTATTATACTGTAAAACTGTAATAGAGTAAGTATATAATACAAACAATGTGTTATTGAAACTATTGATACATATATATACTAATATTGTCTCAAAATTCGATAATAAACTACAAGGAATTGATGTAATTATGTTTTACATTCTATTTTTTTTTATTTCATAAAGTGACACATCAATTTTTTGGCGCCAATATTATTGGAGACGAAAAATCCGCCAGTGTACCATGGTGCACAATAGCCTAACAACAAAATCAGAAGAGGTGCCTAGTTCGCAATAAAACGCAGTGTTGAAAAGAGTGCTGACTGCATGTTCCGATAATTTAACACAATCAAAAAATTGTACGCCATAACGTCAAAAATCAGTAAAACTGGGTGTTTTCAACCTGAGGATAATTATCCCCAATTGGGTCATTTTTAAATTTTTCAGATAATGAGACGCATAGCATTAAATTTTGAAACAAATACAATCCAAGATGTTCTATTCAGTCAGGCTATATTCTCCTGACATGAAAAATATTGCAAGGAAAACCTTGGAGAAAATCACAAAATAGTAAGGATTTATTGAGGAAGAATAGAAAGAAAAAGGTTAAGATCACTAACTTGATATATTATTGGCCACATAACATTCTATTTCTATGTGTCTAAAAAACAAGCTTAGAGATTTTTAAGAATCGTTTACGCTGTGAACTTCAAAATCATCACCTTGTGTATGGTTGACAACATTTTGAATGTCTGTGTTTTTTTTTCACCTCCACTGACTGGAGAGCAGATTTATACTTGATAACTCACCATTCTGGCCCAGTGAAAACAGCGCAGTGTTAACAGTATCAGACAGCCAAGCCGAGTACGGTTCACTTCACTTCAATTTTTTTACGCTGCTTATAACACATGATAAATCTTTGAGATTTATTTGTTCAAATGAATACACATTGTTTTCTCAATGAAATGCTATGTAACCTGCGAGTTGTTTGTATGTTTGGATATAAATTGCATATTGTTTTCATATGTGACATGCACTGATAGACAGTTGTCCTTCATAAAGCAAAAAAATAGCTTGATAAAGTTAAACAAATTGACATATAATCAATATGTATACTACATTTTCTTTGTGAAGGTTTCAAGACCATTACAATGGAAGGATTTTCAATGACTGGTGTCTCAATGACAAATTCTGTGCTCATTTATTATATTCAAATGAATAGACAGATATTTAAATCATCATTAACTTCCCACACAACTCACTAAATTAGAAAATTAGATCTGACTTCTGCAGAGAATTATGCTATGTTTCTGTCATTTCTTATAAAACTCAGCATGGTATTTTTATAAATAACTTGTATAAATAATTGAAGCTGTGGAATGGCATATTTTCAGTAAATATTTTTGAAATCCATGGAATTGTTTGATATTAGATATTTAAGATTTTTGCCCATAATTAACTGTTCACGAATCACTACTGTTCACAGTAAAAAGTACAAATTTATTATGATAAAGACATAAGCCCCGTTAACATAATAAATAAAATGATCTGTTGTCAGTGCAGGTCCGCGAACGGAACAGATGCTAAATTAGAAGCGTAAAAAGTCGATTTTATTTGGTGCATATGGGTCATTATCTTGAATTTAAAGGGATTGCAAAGAGGTTTTCTTAATTTTTTAAACGTCTGTGGTTTCTGAATGACGTCACTAATCTTGAAAGGCCTTATGTGTTAAAGCATCTTTATTATTAGTGACTTATTTTTTGTGGAATTGCAGGAACCACAGACATCTGACTGAAAATTGGAATATTGCAAATAAAAATTTAGAAAACCTCTTTACAATCCCTTTAAATGATCTGAAAGACAGACTGAATATATAATTAGTATGCATAAATTATACAAACTAGAATTGTGTTTCAACAAATAATTTCAGGCCTGATATAATTCTATTCTATGCCCCAATAACATTAAAGATGGGTTCCCTTATTTTCATTTATGAAATTATTTATGAAAAAGAAAATGCTGATACTTATATGAATAGAAAGTAGAGGTATTCTAATGACATGGAAAAATATGAGTTTGTCTCACATAATTCATTCATAATTAGCTAGCAAGAACATAATGATATTATTGAGAATACATGATAATCAAAATGTGTGCTTAATTGACACTAAAAAAATAAGAACCAGATATAATTATCTTCAACTCAAAATACTGTATTGATGAAAATGTAGAAATCTGTCTTATTGACTAAGCTTTAGACTCTTATCTCATATATAGATTTATAGTGTATGGTTTGAAAGAAAAATAAGAAATTTTATCAAATGGCTTTTTATTCAGAACCATGAACTGTGATATGATATCTTTTTTTTTAACACACCAACCTACAGTTCTACACGTTAATAATGAATCAATCATAAATTAGCTCTATAGTAATTGCATGAAAACCAAACCACATGATGTATACTAGACTATAAATAATTTCTTGACACTCTGCTATTCTCATGACATATCCTGTCAAATCATGTCAACACAATTGTGTGTGCAAGAGGACTGAAAACATAACATAGACAAACATACACAAGACAAAATAACTACCGGTATCTGCAAACAAGAGAATGGATCACAACTGTGCTGTACAGTTACACATTTTTCCTTTGATTTTCCAGAAGTGATGGATTTAAAGAATTATATGCTAAATAAACTGATGATACACGAAATTTGAAGTAAGGATTGGATGACTTCAGACAGGGTTACAAAGCACTGTACCTAATTTCATTTTTGTGAGGAAAATTGTCACAAATATAACTCACAAGAATGACTGTTTGCCAAAGTCAAAGCATGTTGGTTTAACTCAATTTGGAACAGTACTAATCTAAAAAGCTTAGTACTAATCTAAAAAAATCACTTCTTACACACTATTTGTCATGTTCAGCACTTTACAAAAATAACAATACTTCATACAAATTCTAAACAAATCTAGAAACCAGATTCTGTAACCTTCCAAACATATAACTTGATATAATAATAATAATACTGTTTATTTTATTTGTCATGGATTATTGTAGTAGCTTTTTGATTAATGCGTTTTAGGGTAGTCTGAGATATTTGCAATTCTCATAACATAATTTTTCTTATGGCACTTACCTCTGAGCTTAAACTACCAGTACCAGTAGGGGAGGTTGGGGAAGTTGATGTTTGGGACGATGATGGTCGAACCCATGAACTATCTGAGGTATCCATTTAATCAATATTTCAGATCACATAGAATTGGCAAGATGCTTAGGACAAACAGTAAAATCTTCTTTCTATTGATGCATACATACCTAAAATAAAGATGTGATAAAAACCTCAACATTAAAGACATGTATTGAAATAGCTCTCAGACTTTTCATCTTCATTTTTTTAAGTGCTAATATTTATTTCATTTGTAAGCTTACGTTTTTGACACTACAATGACTTTTTAATAGTATAATTCATGCAGTGATTGATAACACACAGAGACTAGACAAAAGACAAAAACACTGTTGAATTATGAGGCTGTCTCTGTCAAATGAGAATTTTTTTTTTTTTATGCAATTTTCTTTTGTGTCACCCTCCTTTACGACTGAAATAATGAAACTCATTTGAAGGAATAATGTCGGTGTCATGGTTCCTCCGACAGAGTCCGAAACAGTCTTACACTTCGACAAGACATTTGAAACGTGATATTCGCAAATTGAAAAGCACGTTTTTATCATGCAGGCTGCAATAAAAAGTTGGAATGTTTTTATTACATATGAAGAAATGAAACAATAAATAAATAATTTTTCAACATCTATCGTATGTCTTTTGACAGAAAATGTTTAGCTACACCACTGTGGCGAGTTTCAACGTGAATAAAAGTAAGCGTGCCATGTTATTTTTTTTTCAAATTTTACTTGTGAGTTGAGATTTTGTAGGCAGAATTGTATTTTATAAACACTGGTCCTCATATCGATCAAGTCGTATGAGATAAATGATATTTCACAGACTGAAATAATAAACGGTTAATTTGAATTTCCAGCGAAAATATGCCAACAATAAAATTCGCTACGTGTGTCCCTTGGTGACGATGCTTCTGTGAGTGGAGATGGGTCGCAAAGCGAACTAATAGTCTTCTTGTCATTTGACCATAAAGTGTTTGAATAAAACTACGTAATTATTGAAAAATGCTTAATCTTGATATTAAGCGTTTTTCAATAGTTATTTGCATATTTATAATTGATAATTACTAACTTTTTGGATTTATTGGATTATATAAGGATCCTGTTATGTGATTTAAATGACCCCAGGTATATCTACTGGCTTTTATTCGCCAAGTTTAAAATTCTTAGATTTATGTTAATTCCAAGACGTTGTATCATTTTAACTGCTCTCCAACAAGAAAGGATTTCAAGCCATCAATGGTACTTTTCAAACACAGCTAATTATGGATCGAATTGATGTCTTGATTAAAATTATTATTACAAGGATGGTGAAAGTGCCCCTTTAATATAAGTTTGGTTTATCTAGCACTAAATATTACTTATTCTACCTTAAATCAACATAACCTGCTCTTGTTAATGTTGAATGAGCCCAGATGTGCATTAATATATTTGCTCAACTATAGCTATTGAGTTATGACTTGTTATCACACAAACTAAATGATAAACAGTCTGCAACCTTTTGACACCAAATTTTTTTGTCAAGTTAGTTAATCCAATGGGTTCAGAGTATAAAGAAAATATCGAAAGAACATGAATTGTTTGGGTTTTTCATTTTATTTGAAAGATATATGACCAAAAGTAGTTATCTAGTAAACCTTCAAAACTAGGTCATAATTTTTTTCATCTGTACAAATTCCGTTTTGGTATTACTATGTAATATTGTACACAAGGAAGAAAATTTTGTCAATCCATCAGGTGTTTAAAAAAGAGTAAACATGGTCTGCTTTGAGTGTGACACCCGCCACTATTATATAGGTCATCATGACATTCAACCAGATCAATTTATCCTTGACAAGAAAGTTGAAAAGTGTCTCATTTGGGGGAAAAATAATTATTCTTCAAAGTATTATCTCTTTGACATATTGCAAAGTATTTCAAGTTGATTTTTCAACAAAAAAATATCCCACTGTATTTCTAAAGATGGTTTTACACATTTAACAACAAGAAACTGGGTAAATATGTTTTACTTTGTTGAGACTTCAATGGCCAATAAAAATGAAGTACAAAATCAATGGACGTTTACTTGAACCTACACAAATGGACAGAAATAAAGGTTATTTTATATATTCACATATATCACTTCGAAATTATAGAAGTCATCTGATTGGAATGTAACATAAAATGTCAAACTCTCCTTAAACAAATGGTTCAGTAACTAGTTCTCTGAACCTCAAGTTATCGATGTATTGGATATATATATGTCAAAGCATTTCTAGGATAATGGTAATTAACGAAGAATGCTGGAATCATATTTATTTGCTAAGTATTGTCTAAAGGTAGAAAATGAATTAAATATTAGATTACAATCTTGTTATTGTTGCAGTATTTTTTTTTTATCTCCTTGTTTTAATGACCCAAAGCCCACAGAGCCTGGCATATCGCTCTCGCTCAATTCGTCATTGTTGGTCTTACATGGCACCCTTTAATTCGTCATTGTGAGTCTTTATTGGTTTAAGGTAATGTCATGAGTGTTAAATTACCATGAGGATGAAAATATCAGTAAAAAACTAACAAAGATAGAAGTCAACTAGGGTTGTTTGGTTGATAGATGACAAGTTACAAGACAGGTCAGTTTCAGGCTAGCTGATATCACAGACTACCTTTCTATGGTAGGTTGGTTGGATGATAGATGACAAGTTAATGTCCGCTTCCATCTTACGGATACCACAGACTACCTTACATGGTTGGTTTTTGGTTGATTACATGTTAGCACCTGCTTCCAGTTAATGTCTGCTTCTAGCTAACTACCTTACTATAGTTGGTTGGTTGGTAGATTGGTTTTTGGTTGATGACAAGTCAACTTCTGCTTCCACAGACTGCATCACTATGAATGGTTTTTGGTTGATGACAAGTCAACTTCCATCTAACTGATATCTCAGACAATGGCAGGTTTGTTAGTACAAGGCAAGCTAATATGTATCCACTCTTCACAATCTAACTAAATTATATTTCAATTCATTGTTTTTTTCTAATATTTTTAAGAATTTTTAAAATGGAACTGCAGAAGAAAACTGATTAGATTACAATGCAAACTGAACACATCAGAAAAAAACCTTGTAATCTAATCAGATTGGCTTTTGTGTGACTGATATCGCAGACTAGGTTAATAATGACTAATTATTGCCTTTATGTATCCAATGGTCTCCTGTTTTTAGAATAACTCAACTCTGTGACCTGTTTAACATAGCTTTAGTCTCTCATAATAAGCTAAAAGCTTATGGCGTTAAAATATGCTAAAATATGTTTTAATATCATACAAAATAGGGATGATAGAAGTATATGAATAACAATTGTAAATTAACTTTAATGGTACAATGAACATATAATTTTAATCTCATGGATGGCTGTTTGTAGTGTTAAACAAAGTGTAATGATATTATGTACGATAATATACAATATAAAAATAAAAAATTTGACGCAAATATCTTTTTTACATAATTCCGTCTGTCCTTAAATGACTTAACTAATTATAGATATTACATTCCTAACTTGTATTCAACCTTGTTTACATCCACTCAATAACTTGTACTTGTATCCTCTTTAAAAAAAAACACTGTCACATATGAATACTAAAATAATATCATGCATATGGAATGCAGAAGCAACAAACACAATCAGTGACATAAGGTTGTGAAAGATTTTGTCTATGCTTATACAAGGGGAATTTAAAGAGGTTTTCTAAACTTTTTATGTGTATCACACATCTTTAGACACAGAAAATTTGAATTGTGCTATTGATACACATGAACATTTTTAAAATCTCTTTACAATCCTTTTAAGCAATGATGGCAAAAGGCCTTTTGTAGCCGTGTGAAGTGGTTGATGGTCATTCCAAACTACAGGCTTTACCTGGGTACCAGATCAGACACAAAGTTGGTTGTGTGAATTGACAGAGGAGTTTAGGTTTATAAAACTAATTGATTGTTGACTATGACTTTCTCCCCAAGAGCACTGCCAACTTGAATAATCTAAGACTTTTGTTTTGTTTGGCTGATTCACATTTATTGGGTTTTAGAGAACTTAAATATAGTTTTGTACTGGTTACAGGTACCGGTGTACCAGTTTCAACAAAAAGTGTTACCTCTACTGTTCCAAAAATAATAGGCTAATGCTCATCATATGCTGCCAACTGTTCATGCACTTCAAATATACAATCTTCATCAAGACAACTAGTCACATGGAGTAAAATTAAAAGCATTGTATTTTATACATAATCTTATTTGTACTGAGGCATTATATAAAAGGTCTCAAAGCATACTTGGTACAGTTTCAAACTTACTAACTTAGACAGCTGCAAACTATCTGTAAGTTATTTCTGACAAAAACACAACTGATTCTTAAGCTTAACAGGGGACACCATATTCAACATGAACTAGATATGCAAATTCTTTCTGACCCACTTTCAAATTTTAATACATTGTAATATAGGTACACTATTCAAATAAATCAGAGCAAGACAAACATAAATCCAACAAAGACAAAAATACAACAAACTGGTACAATAGTCTTACTGTTCTAAGTGTGCATGTACTGATAAACAAATATTTTATATGTCCATTAAAAAAAGAATACCAGCCAGAAATTTATTATGTCTCTAGACTAGGTGTTAATTTAGTAGGTACAGTAATGTTATGATTTAGCAACTTGGCCTTAATGTTTGATATCATTCACCAACATAATGTGTTTTATGAAAACTGACAGAATAATAGTTTTTTTTTTTTAATTCAAGATAACAGCAGGATTTAATTAATAGATCTTCCTTTTATGTTGTTTTAGACCTAATCAAAATCGGTAAAACTGTTAATTTTTTAGGAATCGAAAACGTAAATAGACTAAATGTATGACCTGGATTACAATATACATATCAATGTATAACATGATGCTTTAAGATTTTATAAAAATAAAAGTGCCAATACCGGTAAAAAAAACCTTTTGGAGAAAAAGGTTTTCCATATAATTGGCATAAAACATAAGAGAACCAATATTACTATTACATCACTGTGTTTAGTCATTTTCAAGCATTTATACGACATTTCAGCTAAATTTCAAACTTCAAAACATTACTTACAATATATGGCATTTTCTTCAAGAACAAATATCCTTTGAATTTTACTGTTAGTTCAAATATATATCAAATATTCGACAAAATCTTTCAGGTTTGTCAATAATTTCATCCTATACCTGGCAAACGTCCTTGACCTTCTAAATCTAGGTCAATCGACATGACTGCTCTACTTCTGGCTTACCCCATTATAGGCCTACATCAACTTCACAATTTCAGTTCACTCATCTAATATGACATCCAAACTTTTCACATTTTTACCATTTCTTGTGTTCTGTTTTTGTAACAAGCAAAGCGAACAGTAGCATACAGACCAAAAAAATAGTTAATATCCCAATGCTACAGGCCACAATAAAATTCATACAGACCACAGTTAAATTTTTATAGACCACAATGAATTTTCAAATATAAACTTACCAAAAAGATCAAAATTTCACAAAATGAATTAAGAATCATTTGTGTTCTTATAGTAACCCAGCTTGCCTCCCATTTAGCAGTTGTAATCTTTAAAGGTTTTTCTGCTTGTCAAAGTGTCATGCAATGTGTACGGAATAAAAAAAATTCCAGTGCCGAAAGGGGTAGGGGACAAAGAGAGGGGGAGTGGCTGGTGGGACAGAACTGAGATATATTCAGGTATTATTGAGTTATTAGATGTCCCACACTCCCTGTAACAATTCCACCTCGAAGTTTGTGCAAAAGTTGGCAACAGAAGACACGAGAAGATAATAAATGTTTATATAAAGTTGTATTTCACTGTAGAACTCCTATATACGTCGTAAATAGATAGATTATCCGCATCCTTCAAATTGGATTGTTTATCCCGGATCCACGTTTATTTTATGCTTGCAAGTATCAGGTTTTCTAGGATGTAAGTAGACCTAAATTATAGTAAGTCAGTATATTTT